>NW_015390298.1:0-83884 GCF_001527695.2 Protobothrops mucrosquamatus | reverse complement strand
CTCTCTCTCTCTCTCTCTCTCTCTCTCTCTCTCTCTCTCTCTCTCTCTCTCTCTCTCTCTCTCTCTCTCTCTCTCTCTGTGTGTGTGTGTGTGTATGTGTGTGTGTGTTTGTTTGTGCATGTGTGTCCTATACATCTGTCTCCCACTCTGTGTTACATAGCATTTTCATTAGGCAGCTTTTGAGCCAAAATGATTTTAAGATGTAAACTCATTGACTAAGTGAATTATTTGCTCATTTATGCTGCAGCAGATTCACTTTGAAATAGTTTCTTGACAACAAATCTATATCCCTTTATTATGCCTACTTGCATCTTAGTTGTTCTCTTGCAAGCCAATGATTTGGACATAAGACAAAGTAATGAAGATCTTTGTAGTTTTGTAGGTTTAGACTATAACTAATTATGAATTTAATAAACTTTAAAAAATGCTCTGAACATTTGTAGTATGCCATTTTCTTAGCGATATGCTTATATAGAATAAGTTAACCAGCAGCCTATCAAACTCCTTAACTGTAGAGCACACTCAAGGAACTATGATCACACAGGCTTTTTAATGACCTTTAAAGCCAAAATTTAAGGGACTAGAGTACAAAATCTTGAGAACTGATATATGAAGATTCCACCACTCCTATAAAGTTAATAAGGTGGACCTTGACACCTTAATTTTAATTTCTTTTTTTAATGTTTCCATAACTAAATATATTTGATAAGGCTGTAACAAGATCTCCTCTCAGTTGATTGATTGTATTTCTGAGATATTTCTTTCTCAGCCTCAGGATATTGTCTTATATAAGGGTCTTCTTCCATGACTTGGTGGTGTAAACAAATTCCTCTTATTTCTGTTGCATAGTTTCAATCAGATTTTCCGAAACCACATGTTGAAGCTGAAAGAAGTCAGGACTTGATATGACTGGGTGGTGGTATCACTGGAAAATTGAGATGGGGTGAGATGAATTAATCTTGTGTTGATGATTTGTCACATGTAGTACACAGCCAGTACTTGCCAGAAATTCTTGCAGCTGCTTTATGTTGCTGTAGGTCTCTTGGCAGCCTGTTGGACCAGTTTTCTTCTTGATTTTTTTTTTATCAATTTTGGAGGGACATCCAGTTCTTAGTAATGTCACTGTTATGTCATATTTTCTCTAGTTGCTTATTATTGTCTTCATTGTATATCCAATGCCTTGGAATTTTCTCCAGTTGTTGATTATTGTCTTCATGGTATATCCAATTCCTTGGAATTTTTTTTTGTATACTCTCCTGACTGATACCTTCCATCAATGAGATATCTTTTGATGCTTTGTAAGCTCTTTGCAGACCATGGCTTTTGTTGTAAGAGACAACTGTGTAAATGTCAGAAAAATCCTATTATAACAACTTTATATGAACTTGATCAGAGACACTTTAACTGATGGTGGATGTGTACTGATCACTATTTAACATCAGTTTCAATGTGATTGGTTAATTCTGAACCTAGTCACATCCCTAAGAGGGTGTGAACACTTATACATCCACATTATTCTAGTTTTCTATTGTTATTTTTCCCCCTAAAAGATTTCAGTTTGTTTTTTAATTGAATTGTATAGCTTATATGTTATATTAAAGATAGAAAGAATTCTGAAATGATTTATCTTGATCTATTTTTCTACATCTCAAAAAATCTGGCATTTTAATAGGAATCTACTAAATAATTCCTCTCTATTCCTTAATTCTTCTGAACTTTCTGCCCTTTAAGTGGACCTGAAACTGCAAGTTTAACTTTTATACAAATGTTAACAACAGCTCTGATATGAGTATAAGCTGATGTTTTTGTATCTTACTAGCATTTCCATTGTTTAGAAGTTAATCATTATGCTTTTCCAAGAAGATTTTTTTGTCTATGCATGTGTGCATAATGTCAGTCAGAAATCAGCATGGTGCATACATCATTCATTGAAGCAATCAGAGAAATGCATTCCAGTCAACACCATTCATCAGTGTCAACCACAGGAGCAATTAAATTTCACCCACCAAAAATATACAGATGACAGGCATCATATTTGAAATGACAAGCTGAACCATCTTCTGTTACTGGGGTAGCTTTGTTTATGGAAAGCAACAACTGAACAGAGAGGAGCTATTATAGCAAGAACTGTGCATCCCAAACAAAATCTGGTTCCAATGAGGAACTTGTGAATCTTCATTAACTTCACAATGTGTCAAGAAGAATTTTGCATTATAAAATCTCAGACCTAGGATGGGGAGCACATGAAATATACAACTCAAAAGTTGGTGAATGAGAAGCTGTGGACAATTAATTTATTAAGTGTAATAACAGTTGTGATCTTTCTTTATCTGTAAAGCACAAATGTCAACTTTTCAATGGAAGAAAACTATTTTAAAGATTAAAGTCAGAGTAATGGACAAGAACAATAAAATGACACATTCTCAAATTAATCTAAACAAACAACACTCCTGAAATCAACTCTCTAAAATGCTTACTTAAAAAGAACTATTGAGTAATGTTGGGGCATTTTTTTCCTAGGACCAATCATCCTCTAGTAGAACTGAGTAGAATTATTTATCTGTTCTAAAAAAAAAATTCTCAGAGGTTAAATTTGAAATTAAAAACCAGATATTACAATGTGAATAATTTGACATATGCAGAGAATATCACTTGGTTAGCTTTAATTAAGGAAAATGTTGGCAGTTTGGAAGCTTAGTGACTTTTTATCTACAGGCTTGTTTGCATTACACGGTCTGGATTATTTTATCC
Organism: Protobothrops mucrosquamatus; assembly: GCF_001527695.2. Lineage (NCBI taxonomy): Eukaryota > Metazoa > Chordata > Lepidosauria > Squamata > Viperidae > Protobothrops > Protobothrops mucrosquamatus. The sequence continues at coordinate 81,133 of NW_015390298.1, read as the reverse complement.
TGGTGTTCACTTTTCTTTTAATTTGCAATATATATGTATGTATGTATGTATGTGTATGTGTATGTGTATGTGTATGTGTATGTGTATGTGTATGTGTATGTGTATGTATATGTATACACACACACACACACATATACATATACATATACATATACATCATATATATATATATATATATATATATATATATATATATATATATATATATATATATACACATCATATATATATGTGTGTGTGTGTGTGTGTGTGTGTGTGTTTTCATAGATTTTCACGGGTACAGGTATGCAGGTCTTGGCATATTCGGGTCTTTTCCCGTGTAAGATTGAGAGTATCTTGGTGACATTTCGACGAGGTCCCACTCATCATCTTCAGGCTGGGGTCTTCGGCTTCGTGCTTGTGTGAGCAACGTGTGATCGGAGCTGCTGTCTCTCTATAAATATTGGTAGGGGTGTGTGGAGTGCTGGCTTAGTTGCTGTAGGTGGGTTGGTTGGCTGTGTAAGGGATATTGTTTGCGAATTGTTCAGCTGTTTCGTAACATCCTCAGTAGTTGAGGTGCTGGCTGTGTGCCCATTAGTCTTTTGTGTTATAACGACCTGGGTAATGGGTTGTGTGATTACATCCTGAGATCTAGTGTAGTGATATCCTGAGTTTTGTGTTGCAACATCCTGGGTGGTTGGCTGTGTTGTAACATCCTGGGCTTTAGCATTGTAACCTCCTGAATTCTGTGATGTGATATCCAGAGCAGAAGGCTGTGATGTAGCATACCGACCCCCACACAAAGCAAATGGACACACACCATGAACACAGAGCTAGACCTCAAACTCAGAGCCAAACCAAAGCCCGGTATGCTACATCACAGCCTTCTGCTCTGGACATCACATGCTCCTTCCTACAATCCAGGAGCAGGGAAAAATGGAGATTTTCCCTGCCTTAGACAAATAGGCTTTGTTTCAGGATGCTTCAGATGCTTCTGAGAGCATGTTCAGATGCAATAGAGAAGCACAGAACCCCGAGTTCCCATTTCTCATTCCAGAGTGGAGAATGCAAAGGACTGAAAGGTGATCCCTTGGTGAGAATCACAATGCCAATGGCACTTGGAAGTCAGTGCTGATAATGAGAAAATAATGTCAAAATAATAGCATCTGTGTAATGATGTTGATGATGATGAAGCAAGGCAAAGCAAGACCAAGTGATATCAGTGATTTTGGGATGGTTTGGACATGAAGTGGTATGCTAGAACTAAGTTTTCAGTGCATAACAAATAAAACAGCATTTATTTTTTTCTCAGCACAGAATTTAAATAATTTTTGTCTTGCACTCTGGCACCATTAACTCTGCAGACATGCAGGGGAAAACATTTTTTCCTAGTTATTTGAATGCTCTTGATAATTTGAATTTCCAATTTTTTCTAGATGCTTGAATCCTAGCATGGAGTCTTTGTATCTGAAATGGTAAATAATTGAGCAATGTGTCAAAAGGATATTATGGAATTTAGAAGGGATCCCCCCCCCAAAAAAAAGCTAATCTGAATCCCTTATATCCTAGTTTTAGTAGTTGTCAAGCCAGGTACAAATTTATGGTTTATTCATTTAGATTGATCTGTGAAGAAAAGGCTATGCAGTAAAGAGAAATGAGTATGAGAACAAAAACTTCATAAATGTAGATATATCTATGCACTAAATGTCTATTGCAATTTTCCAAGGTATTCTGGACAAATTGCCTAAATACTCATTAAGAAGTAGATGACTGCTTATATACAGTCCATTTTGCAAATGCAATAACAACAAAAAACACTTCAAAGAGAAAACATCAAGAAAACTAATTTCTCAGTTGGTTAAAACACATTAATCTTCAACCTTATAAATTACAGCATCACTCAAAAAAGACTATAATCATCTACAGTATCAGCATTGTATGATAAGTTTTATTTTTTAATTATCAAAATGCCCATATTTAACCAGAAGCATAAATATTTCTAAATATTAGTTTCCCCATATTTATCATACTGTTTTCTCATTTTCTTTCCTATTACCGAAATATGCTTCATAGCATTAACATTTAATTTTTCTTATCTTACTAAAACACTTATTCAGGAATAATTGAAATAACATATTTGTTGAGAAAGTAATGAAAACTCCTAGTCTTTCTTTGCTTTATTGCAAAATGCCCTTTTCTGAAATTTATGTTATGACTTGAAGAAAATATGGACCCTTACACATTAGAGGTTTGCATTTAAACAGTTTGCATTTAAATTTTCATCCTGATCCAGGAAAAAAAGCAATCAAAAGGTGAAAAGATCACACTGACTGAATTCTAGCACTTCAAGAAAGAGATGTGCATAAAGCCTCAACTTCTAATCTTAATTTCTAAAAATATATTTTTTAAAAAATATATATATGTAGGAAAAAGGAAAGAGTGAATCAAACTTAACTGGACACTTAATATGTTGCTGAATATCTTGTTGTGATAAACGTATCTTCAGGGAGCCATGTAGCTGATCAACCTTATGATTATTCTAGGTCATCTGCTAATCCAGCTAATCATGAATCAAGCTAAGATCAATTAAAGTCACCTTCAAATCAAGTTCAATTGTTGGTGACTTAACATGTACACTTAATTTCCACAACTTCTTTATATGCTTACTAATTGTCCTTCCAGGATGTGTTTTTTTCCCCTTCTTTTTTTTAAAATTTATTGTTTACATCTATAGTCCTGGACTTCTCAGATGATCTTCCACAAATTTGAACTACAGCTACCTCTTTGGCTTTCATTCAAGGTAAACTAGGTGCTGCCATCTCAATGACCATTTATCTTATTGTTTTCTGCCCATGCAGTGACATTATCCTTCTATGATGCCTCTAATGTGACTTTCTCCCCCTCCTCTGAGGTTTGGACAGAGGGACAATTATATATTCAGTATCCATACAAAAATAATGCAAGGATAACAAGGAATAAAAAAAAGTAGCGGAAAAAAAATTGAAGACGTATAGGAGAATTTAGAGAACAAGACACTGAAAGGCATATAAGGATTTCAGTTCCTCAGTAAGGGACAGGGAAAATCTGTTTTTAAACTAGCTTATTCTAGATTGGAGTGCATTCTGTGGCAATTTTACAAGGCATTACTTTCTCTCTTTGTCCTATTGGGCTGTTCTATTTCTTTCTGACTCTCACAAGACTCTTCTGTCCTAAACTCCCTTCTCTTTGGATTTGTTCATTTGCAATTTATTCCTCCCTCACCCTATTCCTTTTTCATCACCACCACCAGCAATAACAACAACTTGGCTCTGTATAACAGCAGGCCCCCAAACCAACAATTTGTATATTCACCTACATATTCTTTTTTGAGCATCCCATATTCTACAACAAAATGAAATGCTTGCCACGTCACATGACATGTTGCAACATATCGTGACTTTTTCCCCCTTGTCAGAGCTGGGGTGGGTGTGGCTTTCACGTGACGCATCCGGCCGATGGGCTGGCAATTTGACACTCCTGTTCTATAGGGTCAAGTTCACAGCTCACAATATTTGACAGGTGAATTATATTTACATGTTTGACATGAGTGTCTGTATGTGTAGGGGACAAAATCTCCCAGTGAATTATGAAGAGGAAAAAGGCAAAAGCAATTCACAGCACAGGACAAAGCTGTGTTAAGGACCACACCTTATCAGCAGACAAAGGCACTTCAGTGCCTTCAAAGACCCTTCCTCACCAACAGTCAAAATCCAGATGAGTAGAGATTGACATCAAGATTAACATCAGACCACCAATCAAGAAGTAAACAATACCCCAATCAAGGAACTGCCAAACAAGCTAGGAGTAAATACTCAACCAAAGAACCATCAAGAGATCCCCACCAACAATGACAGGGCAAGACACTAGAATATAAATTGAGAGGAAATCCCACCAGTTTGGGTAATAAAACATAAGCAATAAAACAACCAAGCTCAGAGAACACCAAGGACCCCTTATTTCAATACTGACCTACAAATATTCCCCTTTATCAAGAAAGACAATTTCATTTGTTCTATATTTGCTTTAGATGACACAAAAAAAATCAGAAACCAAACTTTCACAATGCAATTTTCTACCACATACCAAACATTGTTATTTGAAGTTGCAACACAGTATATTGTGTCTATTAACTCCAGGAACCACAGAAAAGACATCAAATCACAAAAGAGCTTTGAAAGACTACAAACTGTTTCAGTCATCTAATTGTATTTGCAGCTTTGAAAGAGATTTCTGCTTCAACTGGCAAAATCCGCTTTGAACAGGTGATTTGACTGAAGCCTTGTCAAACTGAAGCCCTTCTTCAAGGCTCTACCCAGCCCTATGAGATATGCTTTGACCTCTCTGTTGCTCTAGGACTGCTCATAAGACTCCAAGAAGATTCAGTATAAAGAAGAAAAACACTGTTATTTTATACCACACTGTCAGCTATATATATATTATATCTCAACTCCCTGATTTAAGCATGTGGGTGTCCTCTGGTTTCCAAAAATAGGGATAGATGATCATTTTGTTTGCAGCATGTATTTTGGTCCCCGCAGTTTTAGATCAGTTTCTTAAGTAAGGGGATTGAAAAAGCTCCAGATACATTTTGATGAGGTTTTACTGGATGCAGCTTTAGTTGTAGTTCCATCTGAGATTCTCATTCTATCATCTTTAACCTTGCCACAATTATATGACACTTGGGGCCTTACATAAGATAAAAATTGAAATGTTCAGCCAGATTAAAAACCCATGGGAATCACAACATTAAAAATTCTGAATACAAACTATTAAAAACAATTAAAAGGTAAGGCAGGCAGGGAAAAAATGGTGGTCTGCCCCATGGCCTGGACATTGGGGTTTCAGTGTTCCAGGGTTTCACTGACAGCTACTGAATGCTAGGTAGCTGTATAGATGAGAAGGCCAACCTGACATGATTACCAATACCTGCTTGGCAATAGGGAGATGTTAAAAAAGGTAAAGGTTTCCCCTGTCCAAGTGTGTCTCACTCTAGGGGGCAGTGCTCATCTCTGTTTCTTAGCTCAGGGGACCAGTGTTGTCCAAAGACCTTTCCAGGGTCATTCTGCCAAGGTGCGCAGAATGTAATTACCTTTCCACTGAAGGGGTATCTATTTATCTACTTGCATTTGTTTGCTTTCAAACTGCTAGGAATGGGGCTCACCCCATCAAGCAGTACTTGGTCTCAAACTATCAACCTTTTGGTCGACAAAGCCCAGTCCTTCTCTGCTAGGCCACCATGCCCCCATAATTGACAGATGAGATCCCTTAGTAAAATGTGCCCAGCTGTGTTTCAGGAGCCGCATCAGACAAGATCCAAGGCAAAAAACAGAATGGCCTTTATTCTCCAGGAGACTACCAAGGCACTGCTCCACAAATAATCAGATGTGAAACCCTATTTGTAAAGTCAGTCAAGACTGAGTGATTGAAGTTTTTGGAGGACCCTATATTTTCCATCATTAACTTTAAATTGGATTACACCATCCCAATTGATGTACAATCTGAAAGTTCCTGGGCTGATAGGTCTTACTCTATAAGCATATGGCAACTATGACCAGGAGACCCTTCATACAAATGTGTGTGTATATATATGTGTATGTAGATACATTTATATAAATTTATGTAAATATGCTGCCTAACTCCCAGCACAATCTATGTCACTAAATAAGAAGGTTGCTGTTCATAACTATTTATGTCTGGCTCCTCTTCCAAACACTGGGCCCAGGATGTTAGTTGTTAGAGCTCTAGTGTGGGTATATGTGATTTTTATACAAGCCTCAACTGTTTTCTTTTGTCTCCCAAAACTCTCAGAAATGTCGGAATATAAGTAGATTCTCTCTGGATATCCTAACAGATTGGGCAACACTGGTTGGAATGGTAGTCCTGTAGGTACTTCAGATATTGTATTAGTTGCTTTAGTTGCTTTGTGGATGAACAATATTGGGAACATGTTAGGGGAACTATGAATCAGACTGCTTTTATAGACCTCCCGGTGCTTTTTGATATCAGTGACCAAGACATGCTTGGACTTTGGGTGCACTGTTTTAAAATAGTTCTTATTGAAAGGCCATGCGTATTATTGAACATCAACATTCTTGAGCACAGAGTTCTATTTTGTTCTTCACATTGCTTCATGTCTACATGAAACTGCTGGGGGAGGTCATCCAGTGAGGTACTATTAGTATGCTGATGACTCTCAGAATTACTGTTCTGTATTCATCAAGCTCAAGAAGCAATCAGTACCTTTGAACATTGCCTAATTTCACTAATGGGCTGGATAAGGAGAGCAATCTGAAATTAAATCCAGACAGGATGGAGAGCCTATTGGTAAGGGAAAAAAAACTTGATTGGGGGATTAAGTTTAAAGTGATGACTGGATGAGACTGCACTTCCCCAGAAAGAGCAAGTTCACATTCAGGAGTACTCTTTGACCCCCACCTCCACCCCTCCCACCAGCACTTTCAATAAATTTACAAGTACTGACTGCACACCTATAGCTAGTGTACAATTGTGAACTCTTTTTGAATTGGCACTACATGATGATTATTATCCATAGTTTGGTTTCAACCTCTGCTGTATGGGACTATTCTTGAACAGTGTATGAGAAATTGCAACATGCAAAATGTAGCAACTTGTCACATGGACAATGAGAATTGAAATGCAGAATGCTTTGGAAAGTCAGAGATTCAATATCTGGACTAATGATAGACGTGTCCTATTATTGTACAAGTTAACATAATAAATTCAGAATGGAATAGAAACTTAAAATGTTAGTGGTGGATTCCTGCATCAGGAAGGTTTGGACTAGATGGCCTGTAAAGATATTTCTGACTTTAAGTGTTATGGAAACAAACAACAACAAAGGCAAGACAGGTGGGGAAATATTGAGTAGTTAGTGACTCCTGATAATTCCGAAACTGTTAGCTGGGAAAATTGAAGACTAGATTAGAATAGAATAGAATAACAGAGTTGGAAGGGACCTTGGAGGTCTTCTAGTCCAACCTCCTACTCAGGCAGGAAACTCTATATCATTTCAGATAAAAGATTTTTGGAGAGTATAAAGGACTAAAGGAAAGGAACAGTTGGCAGAAATCATTTCCCCTCTCTGTGAGCAGAGTACTACTAAGCTTATTCCTTGGTTGATGGAAGGGGCAAAGCTTTAATTAAATCCTTTATTCTGTATTCCAAACCTAATATTTCTGATGTGCCATGTGACAGCACTGCTGACCCTAGTACACAGAAGAGTCATTGTTGAATTGCACTAGAATTGTCTACAGAGTTATAATGTCTATCTGAACAGATTCAGCTATGTATACCAACTGATCAAATGTTCTACCACTATTATACTATGTGTACCAAACAAACAACCTTACACCAGGTGAGAATTTGTCAGGTGAGAATATGTTAGTACTTCTCAATATTCTCCAGTAGAAATAAATAGTAGAAATGCTATTATCTTCTCAACAAGTTCCACTAATAACACTAATGGCATCTTTGAAAATCACTAAAAACACTAACAGTTTGGTAAATCCAAAACAGCCATTTAGGAATTAGTCTATTTTGAACAGATCTCACACAGCTCTGTGAGTTATTAAAACACTGGTAATTAAGACTAAGTACAGAATGGACCACAGTGCTTGGAGGAAGGCACTAGATTTTAATGATACACCTGCCATGTCACCAATTGGTAATCAGGTAATTTATCAACTTACTCTTTGAGAAGCAAGCTGGAAAACATACAAATAAGGCTGGTAAGAATAAACAGAGAAGAGGAAGTAATATGAAATGAAGCAAAATTCAAAAGACGTGGTGGGATACCAATAGTGAGACATTTTATATATAATTATAGTTTAAGGAATAAAAGAGAAAAGTCTGAGGGTAATCGTGAAGGTAATCAAAGAAACTTTTCTTCAAAATATACATGCATACAATTAAATGGCCAAAAATAGGGAGATCAGAATAATAGGTCTATCTTCCTACATTTCAAGAACAGCAAAGAAACAAATTCTGTTTTCCATTTAGCACATTTTTTAAAATTCCATTAAAGGTGTTAAATGAACAGAACAGCTCTAGGGTAAGACAACAGGAAAATAAATTGAAATGCCTATTTCATATAAAAAAGTGGTGGTAACTGCTGTATTTTTTTAATTTGAGCATTTTATTCTACAGCTACATAATTGCAGACTATTTCATATACAACTTCCTCCAAAAACATTCCATCTTATTTCCATTTATGTTTTCTATCCTTGAAATCTTTCCACAGATTATTACAGAAAATGTAATAATATTAGAGCATGTGGTAAAATGAGCTTGATATTGCAAAATCAGGCAGGGGAATTAGGCATGTGTTTTGTCTTGTTTTCCAGCCATAATTCCAAGGGGACAATAATCTTTAAACCTATCCCAATCATAATTATACCAGCAGAGGTCATGATTACTGTATCTGGAACCATCACACAGAATGTGGTACGTACCTGATGGGTGGCCCTCATCAATTATTCTGGAACTCAGTCTTAGCCCAGCCAGCTGGTAACTGAGTGGGGTAGGTATGCAAGAGGATAAATGTATGAATTACAGTCAGTTTGGCCTAGTGATTAAAGCACCAGACTAGAAACCAGGAGATGTGAATTCTATTTCTGGAATAGAATAGAATAGAATAGAATAGAATAGAATAGAATAGAATAGAATAGAATAGAATAGAATAGAATAGAATAGAATACTTTATTGTCACTTTGAATGTACACTAATCGGCATACATTAAAATGAAATTTTGTTGCATTCAGCTTTCAAAGGGTCACCACCTCCAATATACACTACATAAATATGACAAAAATAAATAAATACAGAATTATGCATATACCCACATATATTATATGACATAGAGAAGCAACAGTCTAGTTTGGGTTATGTATACATGTGCATGGCGAGAAAAACAAATCTTGTGAGTTAACCAGATAGATGGTATAGGGAACAAAGCTATTACAGAATAGGGTAGTCCTGCTAGAAATACTTTGAAAACTCCTCCCAGAGTGGAGCAACAGATACAGACCGTAAAGTGGGTGTGTGGGGTCTCTAACAATGCTTTGAGCTCTAAGCACGTAGCGCTTATAAGCAGCATCCTGAATACCAGGGAGTGAGTTTCCTACGGTCTTCTCAGCTGTCCTTACTATTATCTGTATGGACTTTCTATCTGAGGCACTGCTGCCACCAAACCAGACAGTGATGAAGATTGTTAAAATGCTTTCAATCGTGCCTCTGTAAAAAGTGGCATAAAACAGAAGGAGAAAGACGTGCTCTCTTCATTCGATGCAGGAAATGCAGATGCTGGTTTGCATGTTTCACTAAGATGATGTGTGAAGAGATCAATTCAGATTGTCAGTTATCTACACCCTCAGATACTTAACACTGTTGACCACCTCTACATCTGCATCCTTGATACAGGAGTATGACTATGCCAGCTCTTTCTGAAATCTACAATGATCTCCTTTGTTTTATCAACATTTAGAACTAGGTTGCCTTTATTGCACCAGTCCACCAGAGTCTTCACCTCTTCCCTATAAGCATTTTCATTGTCATCGTGGATAAGACCCACCACTGCCTTGTCGTCTGCATATTTCACAATATGATTCATAGCAGATTTGGCACAGTAGTCATGGGTCATCAAGGTGAACAGTAGTGGACTCAGGACACAGTCCTGTGGAGAACCTGTACTCAAAGAGATGGAATTGGAAACTTTCTTTCCAACTCGCACAACCTGGGGCCTATCAATAAGGAAGTCAAGTATCCAATTACATAAAGGAGTATTAAAACCTAATAGTCCCAGTTTGTTCAGCAGATGCTGAGGGATGATTGTGTTGAATGCTGAAATAAAATGCACAAACAGCATTCGCACAAGGAACTTCCAATTTTGTGCGGTAGCGACTGGTCGCAGGCTTGTGGATTCTCCACACACCCTTGGCTAATTTTGCCCTGCCAGGGGACCCTAAATGGGTCTAAGTCACTCCAGAGAGGCGACGAAGAAAGAAGAGTGCTCCAGGGATTCTGGAATAGTGGCGGCCATTCCGTTCGACTTGGGGAAAGCCTTCTAACCTGACTGGAGAAAGGCTGGCTGTATTGCATCGACCAGCCCAAGCTACTTGCAACCGAAGTTCAAAAGCACTAACCAGCACAACTATGAACAGCGTGCTTGAAACTGGGTGGGGAATTTGATCTTCTCTTTTCTAGTTTACATTTAATTTCCTGGAAAAGATCCCCAAGAAGCAAAATACTTCCGAAAGGGAAGGAGGGGGATTTCCGCCCCACCCTTATACTAACGGAAGTGGCGAATTAATCTTTTTATGGAGGATCAAAATATATGGAAGTGAAATAAATATAAAACCTGAAACTTAAAACTTAAATCTGGATAAATTTAAAATTGTTTTAATGGTTAAGACTCTCATTTCAAAGATAATTGTTCATTTAGAAATTGAAAAACAAATAGTTGCTGACACCTAATGGCAGATGAAGACTATGACAGCTATGGCTTTAATATAAGACTTGGCAAAATCTGGGAAAAGCTAATCTGTGTCTGTAACCTTCAAAGCTTTAACAACAAAGAAATCTGTGACAAAAAAAGACAATAATCTGGGCTGTAGACAAAGAGAGAAATAATAAATTTCAGGAAAAAATCTTTTTTGAACTATTTGGACTACAAATATCTATCTAATTGGGACTCTAAAGCTATTTACAGAGAAAAGAAAAGAAGGAAAAATCCAATTCTTAGCTATCATGGATCAGAGACATGTAGAAAGAACATATCAAGAAAATATAAATATGTCACAGAAGGAGATATATAGTATACTGCAACTAATTCAAACAACAATGACTTTAAACCACAAAGAAATCCAAAACAATTTTGAAAATATAAATCAATCTATTTCCAAGTTAATTCTACCAAAAAAAAAAAAAATTCCCAGAAAACAACAACAGAGAAGGAGCAGATAAAACAAATAAATGGATATAGAATTGAGAATAGAGACTTAAAGATGGAACTTAACAAAACAAGGAAACATGATTTAATCCTAGTGGATAAAAATTCACAAGAATTAGAAAAAACAACTTATCCCTTAAGACTACAAAATAAATCCGAGGACAAGAAAACAGACTGGATAAAATAGACTGTAGAGATGTCAGGAACATTGGAGAGAAAAGAAATGATAAGAGAAGTGGAGAGAAAGAAAAAGAAAAAGATTTTCAACAAACATGGAAAGGCAGAAGTCCCGTACAAAGACACTTCTCCTGGTTTACTTTTTATATCTACAGCAACATTTACGAACATATGGAAAAACTTTTTGATTCAGCAAAATGCATTGATTAAGAAAGACACTGGGCAAAAGAAAAAGACTGCCACAAAGGGGCTGCCACAAAGAAGAGGGAGTCAAGCTATTTTCCAAAGTGCCTGAAGGCAGGACAAGGAGCAACGGGTGGAAGCTAACCAAAGAGAGAAGCAACCTAGAACTAAGGAGAAACTTCCTGACGGTTAGAACAATTAACCAGTGGAACAACCTGCCTCCAGAAGCGGTGAATGCGCCAACACTGGAAGTTTTTAAGAAGAAACTGGACAGCCATTTGTCCGAAATGGTATAAAGTTTCCTGCCTGAGCAGGGGGTTGGACTAGATGACCTCCAAGGTCCCTTCCAACTTTATCATTATTATTATTATTATTATTATTATTATTATTATTATTATTATTATTATTATTATTATTATTATTATTATTATTATTACTAAAGTGGAAACTAAGAAAATAGATGATGGGACTTACCAGAGAGAATACTTAAAGAAGAGACATTTGTTTGAATATGGTTAAAAAATAGAAAGGTTTGGAATATATATGGCTCTCTAAGAGGGATGAATTCTCTAAATATAATATAGTATGCTTTTTTCCTTTTTTATTTTCTTTCTTGATATGAGTAATATAAAAAAGTTGAAATAACTTAGATAAAGGAAATGTTTTAGATATTTAAATGTGATTGAATTTAAGAAAATTATAATGGATAAAATGTTTTGAATAAGAGTTAAAGGACTAGATGACTAGATGCAGGGCTTTTTTTTTCTCATAGAACGCCCAGAACGGAGTTCCGGCACCTTTTTTGGATGGAACCTTGTAGGGTAGGCAAGGCGGGTTGTATGATGTGTGTGAGTTCCGGCACCTTTTTTTTTTTTTTTTTTTTTAGCACTGAATAGATGTATTAAATGGAATGTTTAAAGATTAAACATATTTCTTAAGAAATGTAAAAGTGTGAGATGGTTCTTATGGAAAAATAGAGTTAAATTCTTAAATGTAATTAATTTTTGAGAAAATCTTAACCAGTAAGAATATCTAGAATTTGGTGGGAGAAACAAATTAAAATAAGGAATGTAACAGGCTCTATGTTAAGGCAACCAGAATGATTGGATAGAAAAGAAATATTATATTGATGTGATTATTTTTAGGACTAATGGGAAAAAATATATATTTAATTGTTATCTATCAAAACGATAAGAATTGTATTAACTCAATGGTTGCAAAAGAGGATTGTTTCCCTCCAGATGTGCCAAGCTAAGATTAAGCACAAAGGAAAGTGTATCTTCTACAGAGGGGTTCTTCCAATAGGCAAACTATAATGAATCAAATGTAGGGGAGAGGCATGAAACCATGAATTCCTTTACCAATCTCTCAAAACACTTCATCATAATGGAAATGAGTGTAACTGGGTGACATTGTAATGGTCACTTTCTCTCAGCTCTAGGAAGCAGGCAATGGCAAACGACTTCTGAAAATCTAGCCAATAAAACTACAGAAATTTGTCCAGGTAATCATTAGTCTGAAGGACACACACACAAAGACACATATATACAAACTCATTCTGCCAGCTTTCATGCTAACATGGGATTAGAACTCACTGTTTCTTGGTTTCTAGGGCAGCACCTTTATTACTACACCAAATAATATTAACCAAAGCTTTAAACATATGTTTATATTTGTGTGTGCTTGTGTGTGTGTAAAGCTTTCAGTCCAGGAAGTGACACATAATTTTCAAGACATTTTCTGGCTGTCAGTGAGATATAATTGGCACAGTTCACAGTATCTATTAGAAGAAATAAGAGTGTTTATGTTTTAGAAAGTAATTAGGAACATGGCATGTCCCTACAGCATTCCCCACCCTAGGCCTGCTATACTGCCTCATCATGGTGGAAACACCAAGAGTATATACCAAGAATATGTATTCCCAGCATCACCCAAGGCAGGAAGGCCATTGCAGCTGCCCATGGGCAAAAGTGATGCTGGAGGCAGATGATCAATTTAGTGATAATGCAAAGGCATCAATTCATACCATGTGGGAGACACAATGGTAAACCATTCCTGTGCTTTTACAAAAAAAAAAAAACCTCACAAGGAAGGAAAATATAATGTGATTGATGATTAATGATACCTATGTGGTTGCTAAAAGTTAAAAATCACTTGATGGCACATAATCAATCAACATCCCTGCAAACAAGAGATTTTGGGACAGATCAAACAAATATTTTAAAGGGCACTGTGAAGATGAAAACATTACAGTGGGCAAAATAGATATATGTATTGCTAATTTCTATGTGGAAAATTAAGGACATTACAATGAATAGCATTATCAGTGTGCACACTGTGTGCTAAACTGATAGAGATTATTATGCAAAAAGCTATGTTGCAAACTTCCCTGTTAGCAGTGATTAGACCCACCACCTTGCTGATTCATCAAAAGGCAGTAAGAAGAAGCATCATAAAATCTTCACGTTAAATAATGGAATATTTGAAAATAGTTTAACTTCTGGAATTCTTTTTAACCCCATTCCATCCATCTTAGTAAATCTTGCTAGAGAGAACCCTGTGAATTTTTTCCAGGAAAAGAATCACTTTTGGTCTAAATAGCTGCTGAAGAGCCAGAGAGAGCCAATCTAAAAGAAGTAGAACAACTATCTGGGGAAAAAATACTGAGAAGTACATAAACCAGCCTTGAAGGAGAAACAGGTAGTTATGTTACATTTTTTGTTTGCAAGCTGCTCAGGAGGGAGAGATATGAAATATGAGCAAGGGAAAAAAAAAAAGAAGGAATTTGCTGAAGCAGACATGCAGAAGCCAGTGCAGGAAGCTGAACAGTTATTTCAGAAACCACACTGGGCATCAGATTCCTTAGAAAACAAATAAACAGCAATTAAATATCTGTAAAGACAAAATCAGAAGCTGTAAATAAAGGTAGGCCAATATAATGTGGTGGAAAAAATGCTTTAAAAAGAACTGGTAAAGGAATTGAGTACAACACCAGCTTCAAGTTCTGTAAAAGATTTGATTATCAATAAGGAAATCACCAAATGACCATCCTTGGAGGCAATTCATAACTGCTGTTGTAAAAGACTGCCTCCTTATGAACCTCAGGTAATTGCTAAAACAATGAACCAGAAAATAGATTTGAAAGTGTCATCTTGGCCTTTCAGGAAATAAGAACAGCAATTTCTTATATTATATCAATGATGGATAAATGTATATAACTTAATACATTTAGTTTGTGTTAGAGATATTATATAGAATTGTTTTTCAATATGTACCAGCAAAGAGGGGCATCTGGTATGATTGTAGGCATGCAGCGTTATAAGACTATGGCAGATTTGATCGATAAGCAGATAATCAGTCCAATATATTGAAGGAATAGGATGAGACATGGAATCCCTCAGAGTATTGGCCACAGAATTTGCTTCAGCATATTGCGAACATTAGGAACTAGGACAGATGGTTGGGATGTTTTTTTAAATGGGTATATCTGGTAAATCTTCAATTAGGACTAGGTAGAGAAGAAATATCACAGGAGAAAAATTCTGCATAGAAAGTTTAAAGGACTAACAAAACATGGATTTTTAGAAGGAGAAAAATTCCAAAGAGGAAAGAGTATGGAAGAATCACAAGTATGGAGGAGAGAGAAAACTAAGGAGTAAGTTATGGAAATTGTTGAAAGTATTTAGGGAAGATATGATTACTATTCTATTAATGGAGAACAATAAGGAAAAGGTAGTTTATACAAGCTCAAGAATTACTGGACAAAGGTAAAAAGGCAGGAATCATAAGGCAGTCCAATTATTGAATCAAGATTCTCAGAGAAGAATCCAAGGAAAATAATAACAGATAACAGAAGAAAGAGTTGGAAGGGATCTTGGTAATGGGAATGGACATATTGTATAAAGTCACATACATGCATACAAATGGAAGTATGTGAGTGTCAACTGTATCAACATGGTCAGTTAGAAAAGAAAGACTTTGGGGCCCATTGTTAGCCAAAAATAAACTTTACTAAAGCCAAATGCTTACAAAAGAAGCAAAGCTGGATCTGGAGTTTTCATGCCCAAAACATCTGGTTAACTATCACTTGTTCCCATCCACCAACAACCCCAATTATCATTGAGTATCCAATTAGGTGCTAACAAATTGTTTGGGTAACAGTCCCATGTCTTTGTGGTCTGGATGGTTTTGCATTCACTAGTGTGACCTTGGAATGGCCGGCAGCTCTCAAGGGATGGTATGATGCATAGTTTGTGTACATAGAAACACAAATATGCATACACAAATGGAAAAGTGAAAAGGCTTTAACAGATACCGGTACATTGATGGAAAGAAATATTAATAAATTTTTAATGCTGAATTTTTTAAAAAATGCTATGCATGTGGCAACATATCATGGATTTGTTGAATATACCAGAGATAATTTTTTAATAGAAAAATAGTGCCTGACTGGGATGACATGCTAAGACTACAAGCGATACTGAATCAGGCAAATTAGCCAGACTCTCATTTGGACTAATTTTTAAAATATTTAGAAGAAAAAAATAGGAAAGACAGGAAGTTTTAGAGGGACAGCATAACTACATGGTAATCAGAACAAGTAGAAAATAATGAGCAATTTGGGGAATAAAAAGTTTCAAAAATATAGCAGCAATACCCTGATGAATATAATAAATTAAGACAGCTCCAGGAATATTGTGTTTGTTTATATCTCTCTGTGTGTATGTGTGTGTGTATGTGAGTGAGTGAGTGTATAAGTAGCCACTTAAAAGCAGCATAAGCTAGTAGAGCAAGGCATTTGTGAGATAATAAAACATCTGGAGAAACAAGGAGTAATAAGGAAGACAAGTAACCACTTCAATAACCTAATTTTGTTAGTGGTCAAAGCAAATGGAAAAGTTGAAGATTTATTATCCATAAATCAATAGGACTATTCTATTGGTGGCATCTATTATAGCCAATACATTGAACATTTTAAAGATGCTTCGGATGGGAAGCATAACCTAATGCCATTTCCATCCCATATCCAGGCTTGAACCCTCACTGGAAATGGTTTAAATAATCCACTTCATACAGGTACCCCTGGAGCTGCCATACAATCTCCTTCTCAACAACCTTTCCCATGAAAGGGAAGATTGGAGACAGGATGAAAATTATCCAATAGGGAGGAGTCGATCCATGGTTTCTTAAGAAAAGTGTGGACCACAGCCTTCTCTCCCATCCTACAGGAAGCATTAATCACCACCAGAACCCACCTGCATGTCACCTCCTGGGAAGCCTTCATTAACCAGGAGGGACATGGATCTGAAACACAGGTACTTGTAAAAGTAAAAAAAAAGGCATGAAAAAATTAATAGTCAAAGGAACCTGAACCTGAAAAAGGTACAGTGTTCAGCTGCAGTAATGGAGGTAGAAACATTTATACTATAAACAGGTAGTCACTGACTTAGCTTGTCCATTACAAGTGTAAGTTAGTATGGTCCTAAAGCAGGTCATCATGTGTCCTGATTTTATAACCTTTTTGTGGCAGTCATTAACTGAGACATCATGGTCATTAAGTGAATCTGTGGTAGTTAAGGGAACCTATTGTTCACTATGGGGCATTTTTGCCGAAAAGCAGAAGTAAACTGTTTTTTGGCAAAAATATCATAAATTGTATCACACAACCACAGAGTGCTGCATATGGCATGTAAATGCAGGCCAGTTGTTGAAAACCCAGAATGTGGTCTCATGACCCTGGAGGGGCAGCCATTGTAACTATAGAATTTGCTTGTAAGTCCTTTTGAGGGGTCCCTCATAACTTCAAATGGTTACTAGATATCAGTTGTAAGTTGAGGATTACCTATATTGAGGCAGGAAATATTTTCCAAACTAGTATTTTTCTTTTTAAATATCTGTCGGCTAGAAAGAAAATGTCACATATAAGACCAAATTAAAGTGGAACAGGGGGAAAAAATTGAGGCAGGGATGAGATTTGTTAAGTATGGCCTTGACAGAACAAGTGGCACTCACATCTATGTATAGAGACAATATAGTAGGCACAACAATGAGAAAGGGAGTTAGAGAAATAATGTATAACAAAAATGGGGTAATTATACTGATAGTCAAAGGTAAAGAAATGGCAAGGGAAAGCATTTCTTGGTAACAACCTCCTTTACAGGAAAGAGGATTTATGGAATAAAAATATACATTGTAAAAAAATAGTATGTACTAAATGGAATAAATCAGCACATGCAAATTTGGACTCAAATGGATAATTATAACCAAGACAAATTATTGCTATATTAGCAGGATATTATACAGCAAGTGAGAAAAGGATAGAAAAGAATAGGCTAAACCACATACAAAAGAAAAGAACTAACCATCCCACTTTGCTTAATGAAAGGGTGGTTTACTTAATGAAAGGACAAATAAAGAAGCTAGCAATGTAGCTGTTTAAAAACAACGGGAACAATTAATTTGGAATATATATTGTTTGAGGAAATCTTAAGGGGAAAAAAATCACCCAAACAGAAATAAATTGTGCAAAAGTTAATAGAAAAGTGTCTGAATAGTTCATTGTAGGCTTAAGGCCAAAAATTACAATTACCAATGTCACAGAGAATATTAGCACCAGGAGATTACAGATGAATTGAATATAAAGGTTATTAAATTCACAGAATAATTTTTAGATCATCATAAGTAAGTTTTCAGGATGCACAGAACGATTTTTAACATCAAACAATACAATTCAGTTTACAGTTTACAACTCAGAAACTTAATAATGAAGTAGTTAGTAAATTTGGGACATTTCAATTGACAGTGAGTCATTTATTTCACAAGTATCATGTAAAAAGATAAGAATGAAAAGAAATTAATATACGTAGATCATATTCTGGACAAATTTCAGGAATAATAAAATTAATATGACATTACAAGGGTAACATTTAAGGAAAATCTGTGAGTAATATCGAAAGACTAGCCTGTGCATCTGAAAATAATTTTAGCCGCCTTAAGTTACAGTGATTGATGATATTTTGGCTTTATATTCTATCCTATTTTATTTAATGTATCTGATCTCTGAGGTAAACAGAATGTGGAAAGTTTGAATACACACATCCATCCCTCTAGAGATAATATATAGGTGCTGTAGTGAAATGGAGAAAACAAATACAAGAAGAGGTTCAAGTAAAAGTTAGACAAAATTGGGAAAAGGTGCTATATAAAAGGGGCAACGAAAATTAAACTGAAGCAGTAAAAACAAAAATTAATTTGAACCAAGGTCCACCTCTGATGACATACCTGAGATTTATTGCAATCCAGGTAATAAGGGAGAATCAACAATGTCATGAAGGGCAATGAGGGGAGGAGGCGGGAGAAGAATGATTGTCTGATACCTTTTTATGCATCATAAGGATGACATGAAAACAAAGGATATTCTTTATTGTATGTTTTAAGCATATTGTGTTATTGCAGCTTTCATTCTCTTTTGAATATCTTCTGATTAAAAAAAATGAAAGCTTTATTGTATTTTTAAATAGCTTTATGCAACACTTCAAAATACCCTGCACAATACCTGAGAAACCTAGACAAGAGGGGAAAATGTAATCTCTTCTGGAACTGAAATAAAGTAAAATAAAATAAAGGGGTTAAGATTAGGAACTAGAACAGCCAAATATTACTGTCCAAAACATTAATCTTGTCAGGTTTCCCTTAACAATATCTTGCTCTCTAGACCTCTGCTTTCCTTTTTATGTTTCCTTACTACTTTAGGAGTAAACAAAAACAAAAAAACTCTACTTTGTTAATACTTGGGTTTTATAGCATAATATATATCCTTTTTTATTTCACACTGCTACCACATGGAAGATCCCACAATTACAAGGAGAATTTATAGCAGACAACACTCTGCTTGCCAAGAGCCTTAGCTATAAATAAGTTTCCCCCCCCCACTGTATTTTTCTTCAAAATTGTTTATTTGCTTTAAGAAAACAGGGGGTGGGGGATGAAAAACATGCACAACATCTTTCAATTCTTTATCCATTATAATTGAGTGAGCTCCTACAAAACTATTTCATTACTGAGATAACATGTACTGCAACTAATAATGAAATTTGGGATATTCAGGTTTTCTTAATTTAGGATGGCAGAACATTAGCATTTTAAGTTCCTCCATTTTCATTGTTCTACGTGATGTTTACCCATTGAGCACAGAATCACAATGTCAGTAATGGAACATAGGCAGCCAATCCACTATACTGAAGATTTGTGGAATAAAGTCCATTATTTCAAGAATCTTCAATGATTATTGTCCCAAAATTTGGGACAATAATGTTCCCTAAAATGTTTCCTAATTCAAATCTGAGTTGAATGAATCTATCTGTCATCTGCAAAATTTCAGATGAAGACAAATAAACCATAAAAACTTAGCTGAGCTTACACATTAAACCAGGGGTCTTCAAACACTGGCTGAGGAATTCTGGGAGTTGAACTCCACAAGGCATAAAAGGACCAAGTTTGAAGACCCCTGCATTAAACTAATACATGATTTTTAACCTGGATTTTGAAAAATAACCACAAGAAACCACTGAGCTAAAACCAATCATCCCGCTTCAGTATAATGTGAATATATCCCTAAGTTTGGCTAAACATCAATAGGCCAAACCAGAGAAATCAAATGAGCTATTTGAGTTACCAGAAGGGCATCTACAAACAGACTGAGACTGTGCCTACAGCTGTTCTCAAGCTGATTTTTTTCTGACACATCTACAAACATTTTTTTTGCAGGACTAAAAATGGCAGCTCAAAATTGTTCATCTTGTGGATGAGCTGAGAAACTGAGGTAATTATTTTAACCAAATTTGGCAGAAGGGGAGATAAACTACCCATCTCTTTCATGGAGTGGGACCTCACTATTAGCAGTGGCAATAAGTCAGTTTTATCCCCCAAAATTTATTTTATTTATTTTATGGTTGCTGTTGCTGAAAGTGGTAGTGACTGTTTTAATAACCTAGACACTATTTCTGCATCCTCTGCAAATGACCTCTGTGTCAGGTATTGCCCGGAGCATTACATCAGGGAGGAAAATATCAGCCAGAAAAATATTCCAAGAAAACTCTATTTTGTAGGGTTTCTAGAAGCTAGAAGTAAGAAAATCACCACAAAATATACTTTAAATGTTTTTAAAATTATTTTTCTCTCAACTCTAAAATTTGCAATCATTCAAAGTTAGCCCATAGGCTGTGCTGAGGATATGACTAAAAAGGAAATGCAAATATGCATTTTTAAAAAAAGCAGTGGGAACGTGACCTTATTAGAGTCTAATTTAAGATACATTTGCTTTCAATATGAATTTACATATGTCCCTAATTTCTTTAGCAGATAATATTATTTCAAACAATTATGAATAGCTAGCACTAAGGATGATGATCTTAACACTGTAAATCTGTGTTTCCTTTATGATGAAGAATAATAGCATTTAAAAATATCTTCATTATGCCTCATGTCAACATTGTTAATCATTTTGGTCTCTACACCAATTTGAACATTATCAAATAAGTTATTTGCAAGCACAAAATATGATCAGTTTAAGCTTTGCCTAGAACAAAGACTCTGGCTTTTCATCTGTTTTTCTCCATCTTTCAATCTCTGAAGTAGTTTTCTTGTATAAAGAGCAGTGGTGGGATTCAAATATGTGAACAACCGGTTCTCTGTGTGGATGCTGCTTCCGGAAGTCCATTCTGGGCCTGGGCAACAAAAATTAGCTACTGGTTCTGCTGAACTGGTGTGAACTGGCTGAATCCCACCACTGATACAGAGTAATGCTGCCCAGATTTTCCCCCCCCATATTTCTCCTACCAGTTGAGTCTGATGAAAAATAATTTTACTTTCAGTACTGATGGGAAGTCAAGAAGCCTTCAGAGTGCATAGAAAATTTGTAACAGAAAACAGAAGCAGCATTAATTGCTTCTGCCATTTTCAAAAATAACATTACATCCCAAACCTCACAAATCAAGGGAGAGAAGGTTTCAGGCATCACAAAGAGGCACCACAAACAGAAGCAAATTAGGCAAATTTTAGTCGAAGGAGATGTTTGGATGCCCTGCTCAAAGCCCCCAACCCAAATACCCTTTCTGGAGAAAACAGAGCCCTAACTCAGCTCTAAATGAAAAACATGTAGTGAATACACAAGAAACAAATTAAGCAAGTAAAATCACTCCTGCCCCAAATTCATTTTCCTAGGAAAACTAAGCTGATTCCTTAGCCATGAAACATCTAAAAGGCCAAGAAAATCTGATAGCCTACTTGTACTAGGAGACAAGTAAAAGGAAAATAGTTCCCTAGACAGAAATTATGTTCAGGAAATATCATCTTCAAGGGTGAAAGTTCGTTCTCCGAGCTTGTGGGTTGGTTTCTGAATGTTTCATTATCAGGCTAGGTAACATCTTCAGCAGAGTTTAGGGGAAGATGTTACCTATCCTGGTAATGAAACTTTCAGAAACCAACCCACAAGCTCAAAGAATGAACATTCACCCTCATCCTACACCCAAGCTACAGATATTCACCACTACTGCAATATCATCTTTGTAGACCTGCCCTCTCACCACATATTTACATGTTAATTACCACACTAAACTCATAGATACACCACAGGTGTCAAACCGCCA
This sequence comes from Protobothrops mucrosquamatus, assembly GCF_001527695.2. NCBI lineage: Eukaryota > Metazoa > Chordata > Lepidosauria > Squamata > Viperidae > Protobothrops > Protobothrops mucrosquamatus. Next base: position 59,143 of record NW_015390298.1, on the reverse strand, counting down.
CATCACGTGATATGTCGCGATGTATCATGACTTTTTTTTGCATTGCCGGAACTGGGGTGTACGCAGCCTCCGCATGATGCAACCAGCCTGCCGGCTGGCAGTTTGACACCCCTGCCTTACACCAAGATACCTTATATGCAATCATATGTATACACAGGTCCTCGGGAAGGACTCGATAGGTAGATGGATAAATGGATGGATGGATGGATGGATGGATGGATGGATGGATGGATGGACAGACGGACAGACGGACAGACGGACAGACGGACAGACGGACAGACGGACAGACGGACAGACAGACAGACAGACAGACACCTAAAAAATGGTACAACCAGCATACAAGATTGCACTGTGCAAAGGCCCTCCTTACCTCAAACCTATTCTTTGAGCAGTAGCTATAAATTGAAATTATGAAATAAATGTAATTATTTTGCCAGTTCTACATCCTGCTTGATGATGTTTATATTCTAATCTCTCTTTCAGCATGATGAATGATATTCAAAAGTTATAAAAGATATATAAAAAATATATCAAAAGCCTAAATGGCTCATTCCCTAGTGCTATAAATACATATATCATTTGAAACCACTGTGCATCAAAATAGTACCATAGGACAGTCTTACTGAAGGTTTTCACTAAAATGATTGTTTCACAGAATAGATGACTCTAATCATCCAAGATGGCTATTTATGAACTGTTATTTGCAACTGAGGTATTGTTTGGGGTTTAAAATGCTTTCTTAAACTTTGTAAAGAGAAAATAAAATAAAATATTATTTCACCACTATCCCTCAAAAAACTGATTAGACTCAAAGGCAATATCTTCTTCCAATCCTACAATTCTAGAAACATCTAAAACATGCTTAGGAAAGGAAATTATAATTGTGTTCATTAAAATCCTTTGCTAAAATATTGCACATACTATAGTATTAGCCATAGCTCTTGTTTTACTTGTGTGAATCTTTACCATACATTTGGAGATTTTTTGATTGGCAATGCATCTGCAACATGTTTTAGTAAGAATTGTTTTCTGGAGTTTTATTTTCTTTCCAAACAAGGATCAAATATTCTTAAAAATAATTTTAGCATTTTCCTTCAAATCTGACATGTTCATTTTAGGAAAAAAATCAGATAAATTAACTTTATTAAGTTTGATTGTAACAACGGTGAAATTAGAAAAAGAGGTATGGCTATTATTATTTTTTTCTTTATGTTCTAAATCTAATTCTTTGGACATTGCAAAATAACTGTTGTAAATCCTGTAAATCTTGTAAATGTTATACTATGTGTGAATGTTTAAATATGATTCTGACAGATTATTCCAAAAACAGAGGCAACCCATTGTCTGTTTGATTTTGATTTGTAAATTAAAGTTCTGTGTTAGAAATTACATTATTGTTCTCTCTATTTTCTCCAGGGATCCTTCTAAAGTGACAAGTGATGTTCAGTTGGAGCTTAGTCCTGACTAAGTATGAGCCTTACAGTGTTACTAAAATCTGGCTCAAGAAAGAGAAGATATTATTGTATTTATGCCATACTGCATGAAAGAATTTTTCTAGCGGTATATTTGAACTAGAGTCTAGGACACCGTTATACTGAAGTATTGCTATATTATATACACAACAATGGGAAATCACAGCTGCTAGCTCTTTAGTTGTTGTTGGCCTTCATTCATAGTAATAAGTGCCTTGGGTGCATTTCCAAAACATCTAGAGCACCACTTGAACACCTTTGACAAAGTCATCACCAGTCAATTGCAAAGGCCAGCTTTACTTGGAACAGCTTACATCCTAAGATAATACCTTAACATCATGAAACAACCTCTGCCTATCCCAGGTTTTGGGGAAGGTATCAATAGGTGGATAAAAAAAGCCAAATCCAGTATAAAAATCTGGCTGGCTATGTGACCAATCATAATGGAAAATATGACGTTTAATCATTCATAACTAAAACTTCTTACCTTTGGTCAAATGTATTTCAAATCAGGCATCTGAGCAAAGATGGAATGAAGCCCTAACATCAAAATTACACTTAAGTACTGGTGCATCTTTATTTTTTAAAACAATGATTTTAAAAATACAAAAGTACCCATCTGCAGCTAGCAGATTGGCTCAATATAACTTCAATTAAATTTTGAAGAAATAAGAACCTTCATCACTATGATAATGAAAGATGCTTTAAAAATAGCTGAACCTGTAACTTAAAGCTCAAGGTCTTTGCCAATACAATGTTCAAAATTTGAAAATCCCAACTGGAAAGGTCAAGAGTCTTAAAACAATGTAATAGTGGAAAAGGGGAGCTTTGTTATAAGGAATGTTTTAAGTAAAAAAAGTTTTATACTGTTTCGTTCTATTCAAAATGATGCTTGTTTTTTCAAAAACTGTTAATGTGAAATAATATTATTGCTACTAACATTTATTTGCTGCAAGGATGCCAAATATATCTCTGTTCACATCTGCCACCTATACAGAAATCTGAAATTGCATCTTAACTTCTTTAGTCAATATTCAATTTCTATTCATGGTTAATATTTCTTCCATAATCCCTGACTATTAGCCATATTGGCTATTCCCTTAAAGGGAATTATATTCTAAATTTGTCAGTCTTTAATTCATGATTCCTCAGTACCCAGATATGTGCTTTATGGTAACTCCTTTTTCTTCTGTTTGTAATGCAAAAGATGAAGCAGTATCTGGAATATTTTCAAATGTACCCAGTGCAGTTTGTTTTCTAGCGGTTGGCTTTGCAAGCAAAATAGGGTCACCCATAAATTAAGTTAAGGATTCCAGGAATCAAAGATATGCAGATATCTTTGATCATGTTCATTTTCTCCTTGCACATATGTTTCAATTTTATTTTTCCTGAAGTACAGTTAATTGTGGGAGAGAAATGGGAAGAAAGGTGGTCAAGGAGACTGAATAGAGGTAGTGAGACTTGAACAAAGAAGGAAAATCAGAAAACGAGCATAATAGGACATTATTACTCAAATGCATGTAGACATCTGTTTCTCTCACACAAATTATATATAGAAAGACAAGACTGTCCACACAGTAGATATTATTTTATAATGCTTATTTGTGAGAGGGAGAATACCTTTCTAGATGATTGACTTCCATGTTCACCCAATACAGGGATGAATTGGGTTTAATTCCTGAGAGACTTGGATAAACATTCCTAGGAACTGAATGTTTACATTAATTCTGGAGGAGCAACCCTAATAGACAGTTAAAAACTTTATGAGGAGCAAAAGTGGTAGAAAATAATTTCAGTCTGCTTGAAATCCCACACAATCTTTCCCCATATTTCCCCTATACCTAGAAGTCCCCTCATGACTCTAAGTCTTTGAAGGTGGTTGAATGTTTATGTTATGTATTCCCATTTTCCTTTCCAGACAATTCCTTTCTGCTGCCATTAATAGAACCCTAACAACATGAAGGGGAGTATTTCATCCTATTCCCAATATCATTCACACAGATTTAAGGAACTTGATTGCAGTATAGGTCAGGAGATAGCATCTTTTCTCTAGTTTGCAAATTTGAAATGAGGAGCACTGATTTGATTCAGTCTGTTGGCAAGAAATGTATACCAATACACTTTTCACCGGGAAGGACAGAATTGAGTGAAAATGACTTCATTAGTCTTACAATAGTTAGATAGTTGCTAAAAATATATGGGATGCCAAATATAAGGGTTGTGTGGATTTTCCATGTGGACATATGCAGATTTAATGAGATGTGTGGCTCCCAGCAGCTGCAAAAGCAGGTGGAAAGAAAGCAGAAAAAAATAAGTTTGTTTGTTATTATGTTCAGTGAAACTGTTTGGCAGACTATTTCCCAGAGGCTGCCAGTATTAAATATACATTTACAACTTTATTTTGCATGAAAAAAAATGAAGATAAAAGTTATCACTGAGAACCCATTAAATAAATACACTTTGGGGATCAGTGATATTTTGAAGAATTGTGCATAATATGAACAGGACTAAAGCAGTTCTGCCTTTTTTCCACTTCAAAAATTGAGGGAAAAGGAAGGTATGCTTGCAACCTATTCATTTTCTAATGACGAGCCATTCCAGTCTTAAGCAATTTTCTCAACAGTAATATAAAGGCCCAAGTGACCACTTTAAAGCAATTCACTTTACATATATTTAGACAATTGTTACATAGAATAATGTTTATATAGCTTATATTCTACTTGTATTCTATAGAATTCTTCCTATAGAGACCATACAAATATAAAATGATAATTTGGCATACTAATTGTATTTTATTAGGTTTCTAGGTTTGCAAATAAAAACAAATATTAAATTCATTTGGGTTTTTTAATTGTAAACTTATAAAATCATTTGAAGTATTGGGAAAATGGTTTGGGGCAGACCTTAATGTACACTTGTGTTACCTCTCCTGCAGGAGCTGCATTGGTTTCCAATTTGCTTCCAGGTGCAATTCAAAGTGCTTAAAAGCCCTTCATGGCTTAGGACCAGGTTATTTGAGAGACTATCTCTTGCTGGTCACATCCACCTGACCTGTTAGATTGGGGACGCAATGAATGTTGTGGGTCCCTATGGAGATACATCTGGCAGAACCCAGAAGAAGGGCCTTCTCCATGATGGCTCCCTCCCTCTGGAACATCATTGCTCCAGAAATTAGACTGGCCCCCATTCTAAGACTCTTTCAGAAGGTCCTGAAGACATGGTTCTGCCAGCGGGCCTGGGAAATCCAGAGTGGGATTGAGCCCATTAAATAGCTGGTATGAGTGTGTATTATCACTGGGGTGGGGGATTATTATTTTATTATTTTTATTTTATTATTTTATTTCTTTTATATTGTGTTTTTATTTCCTGTAAGCCATCTTGAATCACCATGAGCGAGTAGGCGGCAATATAAAATTTCCCAAAAAATAAAAATCTATTTTTTTAAGTTTCAAAAAGCTGTTCTAATCATCCTGAAAGGGTTTAAAGCCTGTTTGAAGCTCAGAATACTTCTGGAATGGTTGGAATGACACTGAAACAATTCTGGCAAGATCCCAAAAAATTCAAATTGGGAATATTTTGCCTAGAAATGAGTGAGGGAATGAGGGAGTGAGTGAGAATAATAACCCCACTCTGCTTGATATCTTGAAATATACTTCTTATTGGTAAGTCAACTCCAGTGGGACTGTTATTTCTTCATCTTGGTGTTGCTTCTGCACTGTGCCACTTGAGACATGTCTAGATGGCACTGTTCCTACATCGTTTCCACATTCCAATTCCTCTAAACAGTTTGAAACCTGACTGTGCAATTACCTTCACAGTTGTTGGTCTCAAGACAAAGCCAACATGTTCAGTTCATCAGTAACCGTCAACATGCTGTTCCAGCTAACCGATAGGAGAGAGATGTTGTCGTTCCAACCCCTGAGCTATGACAGCTTTTGCTCAAATAAGAGTCCTTTTCCAAAATTTCACAACAAATGAGAATTCATTATTATTATCCTCTCAAAGTAATGTTTTTCATGCATATGCGAATGTGTCCAGCCATCTGTAATGACACAAAGTTCAGGAATGTCAAGTTCTCAGTCTTATGTTTAGAGTCTCATTGAGAGCTGTATTGCAAAATGTCAAGTAGACAAGTGATGTGCAGAACATTGTTTACCCCCTCTATCTCACACTCATTCACATTTTTAATTTTAATTTTACATATATGCTACATATATGCTTTTGATCATTTAGTAAGAATGGTGTCACTTTGGTGTGTTATGTTAATCACTGTCATTTCACTTGTATATAAAACTTTGCTGGAAACTATGAAGATGAACTACTGAATATTGTAACCAGCTCATTAACGGGATTAGGGTAGTGGCAGGGGTAAGGATAGGAAGGTCTTTTTCCAGATAAGAGCAAAAAAAGATATCTAGAGGAAAGTAAAGTCTCCTTCAAATGAGTTCAATTTTCAGTGATTTCACAGAAATTTCCATAATATTGGCAAGAATACTGAAGTGGCTTGTCCCCAACTTTTTCTGAGATTTTTTTGGGGGGAGGCGGAATTCCTAATCCAGCTTGGTTTTCATATAGCCTCCCATTCTAATACCAACCAGATCTGACACTGGTTAGTTTTTCCAATATCAGTCAATGTTGGCTAGTTATTTAGACCAATATTTTATTTTCAGAGAAGCCAAGCAATTACCTTGCACTAATAGACCAGAAGCAGAAAATTTGGGAAATAGTTTTTTCCTACTGTGATATCTGAGAACTGATATTAAGAGGCATGCTGTCTTTGCTCCTTAATGTTGGCAGGGAGAGCAGAATGTCATCATGAAATTTTTAAAAAAGCAATTGTATAGCTACAGGGAAATATTTCTATTCTAATTCCCTTCTGTTCCTAATTTTGAGGCTGTTCTCCATAGCAAGAATGAGAGATATTATTTGCAAAGAAAGAATGTTAAAAGAAGAAAACAGTTACTCTTCGTTTCTTCTCCAGAAGCTCTTATCCAAACACCTTTACCTCTATTGGTCAAGTGCTCCCTTCAATGTTATTAGAAAATTGAGATCTTCCAGGCTAACTTTATGGTAGGGACCACTGGTTGGAACCATGGCACAACAATTCCAAAATGATGATCTGTGTGGGAACTGGGTTAAAATATTTGTCTTTGGCAGTGCCTTTTTTGTAAAAAAAAAAAAAAAAAAAAAAGGTGCCGGAACTCACACATGTCATACAGCCCGCCTTGCCTACCCTACAAGGTTCCATCCAAAAAAGGTGCCGGAACTCCATTCTGGGCATTCTATGACAAAAAAAAAAAAAAGCCCTGGTCTTTGGATGATGACTGTGGTTCGGATCTAGAACCAAAAAGGTGCATTAGAGGAAATAGTCACACACATACATCTCTTAAAGAAGTTGTTCTTTTTCTTGGCCTGCATGGTAGCAGATGAATCCCAGCAAAATACATAAGGAGATACTGACAATGAGATACCTTATTGGCACCTTCTTAACACAAATATGTATTTTCCTGGGATCTCACAGCTTTGGTGCGAATCCAAGAAAAGATGAAATGAAGGAAGGTAGCTTTGCTTTATACTGAAGTACATTCTCAGTTTCAGGTCTGATGCACACCAGATCCTTAGTCTAAGGTACTAAATATACTTAATTAGCGCAGCTTTTGCTTGTTTACATTTAAGCACATTAAATGAAAATGCTATTCATTATATATATAAGTTAGAGAAAATGAGATTAATTGGATGCATGCCTGCATTATAGCTGGAAGATATATATTATTGGTGCAAGTTCTCTGTTAAAACTTACTTACTTATTTTGCTAGCCTGTTGTTCAGTATATAGATATAACATCACAAGAGACCAGTTGGCAAACAATATATTTTAGTATTTTTCTCTTGCTATTTAACGTAACAAATTCACATTTCAAATATTTATTTTCCATGCATATAGCTTATCATTATATAAGAAACTGTTGATTCTTCACACAAAGAATCTACAGAATTCCTGTTAGATCAGCTTAAATAAAAAAACATTCAATGAAATTTGAAATGAGTTTCTATGGGTTGACAAATTTAAGATTTTATATGTCTTAAATTTCTGAAGAATTTGTAATAAAAAGAGGAATCCTTTTTTCTGTCTTTATTTTTCACATTTCTACCCTGTCACAACCTAGAAACTGTTGGTGGCTTACATAAAATAACTAAACAGTATGCATTATCCATAAGTTATAAAATAGAAAACAACAAAACACAAATATAAAATTGGAAACAATCACAGAAAATAGAGATGACGTGATATAATCAGAAGAAAAGATATCTGTATTTTTAAAAACTTCCAAAATGTTAACAAGAAGTTGGCTAGGCAGCAAATCCTCACTTCAGGCTCTCCCCCCCCACCCCGCCCCAAACACCAACCTTCCAAAAATCTAAATTAAAGTTTCATAACATTTCACAAGCTAACTAATGTAAAATTCACTTTAATTCACAGAGCTGCTTTTAAAAAAAAATGTTATTCAAATTTCCAATCCAATCAGTACTTGAAAATTTGATTGAGTTTTCTTAAAAGAATACATTCTTAAGATGATTTATTACATTTTTCTACAATTTGTCAGACAGTTAATGCCAACTTCCAGCTGTGTCTGCAAACGAACTACCAGATAATGTCAAATGTTCACTGAAACTGCAAAACCTCAGATGATGATGAATGTAGAATACTGATTCAGGTATTTATAGTATTACCGTAGTTCTGATACTGACAAAACAAAATTAGGCATAATGAACCATATACAGGTAGTTCTCAAGTTATAGGCATTGTTTTAGCAAATGTTTGAAGTCACAGTTGTGCTGAAAAAAGTGACTCACATCCAGTCCCTACAGTTAAAACCATTGCAGCATCCTCACAGTCACGTAATTAAAATTTGGGTGCTTAGCAACTAGCATATATTACAACACTTGCAGCATATTGGGGTCATGTGATTGCCATTTGTAATCTTCCTAGCAGGTCTTTGGCAAGCAAAGTCAATGTAGAGAGTGGATTCACTTAACAACTGCATGGTTCACTTATTAGCTGCAGAGATTTGTTTAATAACTGTGGCAAAAAGGTCGTAAAATTGAGCATGACTCGTTTAACAACTGCCTTGCTTAACAATAGAAATTCTGGTCTCAATTTTATACTTTTATACTTAATCATTTTAATATGCTTATTTTTTAAAACAAATATGGCATGCATATACTATCAGTCACTCCAAATAGTTGCAGGCACCAGTGTGTAAACAATAATGTCCCACTTCATTTATTTGTTTCTTTGCTTGTTTGTTTGTAAAATTTAGTGGCCATCCATCTTACCTCAGGATAACTTCGGGAGACTTACATTCTTAACCCCATGCCTGATACCAGCCCTATTATTTTCCCTATCTGATTTTAATTTTAACAAAATTGTCTCCACATGACCATGGGAAGAGAAGATAGTAAAGGAAAAAAAATGAGTTTGAAAATGTCCTGGATCTGATTCAGAGGCTGCAAAGGAAGAAGAACCCAGAAAAATCTCTCCCCTGTCTCCTCAGATGTATCCTTTATGGGAAAGGTATTTGGGCAGTAGCTCAGATTGCCAGTACTTCTGTTTAAAGCCCTCACCTCACCCTTGTCCTTCCAGGATCCAGAAAGGAGTGAATGTACCTTACCCTTACTTCCCAGTGCTCAAAGAGAATAACATGGACATACACACAAAGGAGAAAATATGGCCATTGCTGGTAAACAGATTGGAAAGAATTCCAGAAGCCATTTTCTGCACGGTTCCAGATAGAAGTCTGGAAAGAAATTATAAAATGTGTCTGTCCAGCACTTTCCAAAATCTGAACAGAACAGGACTCAGAATATTGGAAAAGCTGGCAAATGTGAACATTTTAAAAAGACCCAAATATAGAAAGGGGTTACTAAAAAAAAAAAATCCAGAATAATTCCTTCAATTCATCCTTATGATAAAGGCAATTTGGCAGTACCTGGAAATTTTACTGACTCGTTTATTTTAAACCTCCTCCTGCTTCTTCCTGAACATGTGACCCAAAATGGAATATTACAAAGGAACTGGAAAGAATCTTGCTCAGATGTTTTCTATAATATTAATTTTTTTATCTCATTCCTCACTCCAGTCCGAGATGTATTTTCATACCATCTATTGCAAGGATGAGACAATGAAGCAAAACAGCACTTCCTTCATTATAGATACCACAAGCAACAGATGGAACAATTAGTTCCCTGCCCTACAACACTATTGTTTTTCAAAGCAAGGGTGCCATGGAAGATAAGTGCTTTTACTGTTCTCTTGGAGCATGCTGTACTGTTTGCTGACAGCCTTTTCTACTCAAGGCACACTCCAGAGCCCTAGGAGGGAAAGCTCGTATGTGCATTTCAGATTTCTTTTCCAATAAGTACTCAAGAAACTTTAATTTCAGGTTGGCATCCACTCTTGGTATTTTTTCTTTAAAGTGTGCTCATTTGAAAGTTTCACTGAAAGACATCAAGGTCACACCTTGCTGGTACTTTATTTTCTTATGACTTTTGTTTTTAAAGATAATAAGTAGGAGGAATGAAAAGGAACATATTTGAGAAACTTTGAATTAAAATTTGACAAGCCAATATGTCATAATACTAGAAACTTAACAATATTATGTTCAGCAATATCCTATACATAATGCCACAGATCCAAATGCAAGGACATTTACATCTCTGACCAGATTAGGAGATAGTTAAACACATGGTTAACTCTTCTTCAGAACAATAGGCAACACTAAGCTGACCTTAATGGCTGATTTCAGAAAGCTAAGCAGGTCAGACCTGATTAATATTTGCATGGGAGATAATCATAAAATCCCAGGCTTATAGGCTAGGTTGGATATTAAAAGTCAGTGGTCATACCGGGAACAATAAGAAGGTGATGATAAACCACTTCAATATTATTGCCAAGAAAACCAGGTAGATATGGACAGCCACCTGACTCTTTATTATCTATCTATCTATCTATCTATCTATCTATTTATCTATCTATCTATCTATCTATCTATCTATCTATCTATCTATCTATCTATCTATCTATCTATCCATCCATCCATCCATCCATCCNGAAAAAAAATGAAGATAAAAGTTATCACTGAGAACCCATTAAATAAATACACTTTGGGGATCAGTGATATTTTGAAGAATTGTGCATAATATGAACAGGACTAAAGCAGTTCTGCCTTTTTTCCACTTCAAAAATTGAGGGAAAAGGAAGGTATGCTTGCAACCTATTCATTTTCTAATGACGAGCCATTCCAGTCTTACGCAATTTTCTCAACAGTAATATAAAGGCCCAAGTGACCACTTTAAAGCAATTCACTTTACATATATTTAGACAATTGTTACATAGAATAATGTTTATATAGCTTATATTCTACTTGTATTCTATGGAATTCTTCCTATAGAGACCATACAAATATAAAATGATAATTTGGCATACTAATTGTCTTTTATTAGGTTTCTAGGTTTGCAAAGAAAAACAAATATTAAATTCATTTGGGTTTTTTAATTGTAAACTTATAAAATCATTTGAAGTATTGGGAAAATGGTTTGGGGCAGACCTTAATGTACACTTGTGTTACCTCTCCTGCGGGAGCTGCATTGGTTTCCAATTTGCTTCCAGGTGCAATTCAAACTGCTTAAAAGCCCTTCATGGCTTAGGACCAGATTATTTGAGAGACTATCTCTTGCTGGTCACATCCACCTGACCTGTTAGATTGGGGACACAAGGAATGTTGTGGGTCCCTATGGAGATACATCTGGCAGAACCCAGAAGAAGGGCATTCTCCATGATGGCTCCCTCCCTGGAACATCATCACTCCAGAAATTAGACTGGCCCCCATTCTAAGACTCTTTCAGAAGGTCCTGAAGACGTGGTTCTGCCAGCGGGCCTGGGAAATCCAGAGTGGGATTGAGCCCATTAAATAGCTGGTATGAGTGTGTATTATCACTGGGGTGGGGGATTATTATTTTATTATTTTTATTTTATTATTTTATTATTTTATTTCTTTTATATTGTGTTTTTATTTCCTGTAAGCCATCTTGAATCACCATGAGCGAGTAGGCAGCAATATAAAATTTCCCAAAAAAATAATAATCTATTTTTTTAAGTTTCAAAAAGCTGTTCTAATCATCCTGAAAGGGTTTAAAGCCTGTTTGAAGCTCAGAATACTTCTGGAATGGTTGGAATGACACTGAAACAATTCTGGCAAGATCCCCAAAAATTCAAATTGGGAATATTTTGCCTAGAAATGAGTGAGGGAGTGAGAGAGGGAGTGAGAATAATAGCCCCACTCTGCTTGGTATCTTGAAATATACTTCTTATTGGTAAGTCAACTCCAGTGGGACTGTTATTTCTTCATCTTGGTGTTGCTTCTGCACTGTGCCACTTGAGACATGTCTAGATGGCACTGTTCCTACATCGTTTCCACATTCCAATTCCTCTAAACAGTTTGAAACCTGACTGTGCAATTACCTTCACAGTTGTTGGTCTCAAGACAAAGCCAACATGTTCAGTTCATCAGTAACCATCAACATGCTGTTCCAGCTAACCGATAGGAGAGAGATGTTGTCGTTCCAACCCCTGAGCTATGACAGCTTTTGCTCAAATAAGAGTCCTTTTCCAAAATTTCACAACAAATGAGAATTCATTATTATTATCCTCTCAAAGTAATGTTTTTCATGCATATGCGAATGTGTCCAGCCATCTGTAATGACCCAAAGTTCAGGAATGTCAAGTTGTCAGTCCTATGTTTAGAGTCTCATTGAGAGCTGTATTGCAAAAGTAGACAAGTGATGTGCAGAACATTGTTTACCCCCTCTATCTCACACTCATTCACATTTTTAATTTTAATTTTACATATGTGCTACATATATGCTTTTGATCATTTAGTAAGAATGGTGTCACTTTGGTGTGTCATGTTAATCGCTGTCATTTCACCTGTATATAAAACTTTGCTGGAAACTATGAAGATGAACTACTGAATATTGTAACCAGCTCATTAACGGGGTTAGGGTAGTGGCAGATCTTTTTCCTATCTAGAGGAAAGTAAAGTCTCCTTCAAGTGAAGTTCAATTTTCAGTAATTTCACAGAAATTTCCATAATATTGGCAAGAATACTGAAGTGGCTTGTCCCCAACTTTTTCTGAGATTTTTTTGGGGGGGAGGCGGAATTCCTAGTCCAGCTTGGTTTTCATATAGCCTCCCATTCTAATACCAACCACATCTGACACTGGTTAGTTTTTCCAATATCACTCAAGGTTGGCTAGTTATTTAGACCAATATTTTATTTTCAGAGAAGCCAAGCAATTACCTTGCACTAATAGACCAGAAGCAGAAAATTGGGGAAATAGTTTTTTCCTACTGTGATATCTGAGAACTGATATTAAGAGGCATGCTGTCTTTGCTCCTTAATGTTGGCAGGGAGAGCAGAATGTCATCATGAAATTTTTAAAAAAGCAATTGTATAGCTACAGGGAAATATTTCTATTCTAATTCCCTTCTGTTCCTAATTTTGAGGCTGTTCTCCATAGCAAGAATGAGAGATATTATTTGCAAAGAAAGAATGTTAAAAGAAGAAAACAGTTACTCTTCGTTTCTTCTCCAGAAGCTCTCATCCAAACACCTTTACCTCTATTGGTCAAGTGCTCCCTTCAATGTTATTAGAAAATTGAGATCTTCCAGGCTAACCTTATGGTAGGGACCACTGGTTGGAACCGTGGCACAACAATTCCAAAATGATGATCTGTGTGGGAACTGGGTTAAAATATTTGTCTTTGGCAGTGCCTTTTTTGTAAAAAAAAAAAAAAAAGTGCCGGAACTCACACATGTCATACAGCCCGCCTTGCCTATCCTACAAGGTTCCATCCCAAAAAGGTGCCGGAACTCCATTCTGGCCATTCTATGACAAAAAAAGCCCTGGTCTTTGGATGATGGCTGTGGTTCGGATCTAGAACCAAAAAGGTGCATTAGAGGAAATATTCACACACATACATCTCTTAAAGAAGTTGTTCTTTTTCTTGGCCTGCATGGTAGCAGATGAATCCCAGCAAAATACATAAGGAGATACTGACAATGAGATACCTTATTGGCACCTTCTTAACACAAATATGTATTTTCCTGGGATCTCACAGCTTTGGTGCAAATCCAAGAAAATATGAAATGAAGGAAGGTAGCTTTGCTTTATACTGAAGTACATTCTCAGTTTCAGATCTGATGCACACCAGATCCTTAGTCTAAGGTACTAAATATACTTAATTAGCGCAGCTTTTGCTTGTTTACATTTAAGCACATTAAATGAAAATGCTATTCATTATATATATAAGTTAGAGAAAATGAGATGAATTGGATGCATGCCTGCATTATAGCTGGAAGATATATATTATTGGTGCAAGTTCTCTGTTAAAACTTACTTATTTTGCTAGCCTGTTGTTCAGTATATAGATATAACATCGCAAGAGACCAGTTGGCAAACAATATATTTTAGTATTTTTCTCTTGCTATTTAACTTAACAAATTCACATTTCAAATATTTATTTTCCATGCATATAGCTTATCATTATATAAGAAACTGTTGATTCTTCACACAAAGAATCTACAGAATTCCTGTTAGATCAGCTTAAATAAAAAAAACATTCAATGAAATTTGAAATGAGTTTCTATGGGTTGACAAATTTAAGATTTTATATGTCTTAAATTTCTGAAGAATTTGTAATAAAAAGAGGAATCCTTTTTTCTGTCTTTATTTTTCACACTTCTACCCTGTCACAACCTAGAAACTGTTGGTGGCTTACATAAAATAACTAAACAGTATGCATTATCCATGAGTTATAAAATAGAAAACAACAAAACACAAATATAAAATTGGAAACAATCACAGAAAATAGAGATGACGTGATGTAATCAGAAGAAAGGATATCTGTATTTTTAAAAACTTCCAAAATGTTAACAAGAAGTTGGCTAGGCAGCAAATCCTCACTTCAGGCTCTCCCCCACCCACCCCGCCCCAAACACCAACCTTCCAAAAATCTAAATTAAAGTTTCATAACATTTCACAAGCTAACTAATGTAAAATTCACTTTAATTCACAGAGCTGCTTTTAAAAAAAAATGTTATTCAAATTTCCAATCCAATCAGTACTTGAAAATTTGATTGAGTTTTCTTAAAAGAATACATTCTTAACATGATTTATTACATTCTTCTACAATTTGTCAGACAGTTAATGCCAACTTCCAGCTGTGTCTGCAAACGAACTTCCAGATAATGTCAAATGTTCACTGAAACTGCAAAACTTCAAATGATGATGAATGTAGAATACTGATTCAGGTATTTATAGTATTAGTTCTGATACTGACAAAACAAAATTAGGCATAATGAACCATATACAGGTAGTTCTCAAGTTATAGGCATTGTTTTAGCAAATGTTTGAAGTCACAGTTGTGCTGAAAAAAGTGACTCACATCCAGTCCCTACAGTTAAAACCATTGCAGCATCCTCACAGTCACGTAATTAAAATTTGGATGCTTAGCAACTAGCATATATTACAACACTTGCAGCATATTGGGGTCATGTGATTGCCATTTGTAATCTTCCTAGCAGGTCTTTGGCAAGCAAAGTCAATGCAGAGAGTGGATTCACTTAACAACTGCATGGTTCACTTATTAGGTGCAGAGATTTGTTTAATAACTGTGGCAAAAAGGTCGTAAAATTGAGCATGACTCGTTTAACAACTGCCTTGTTTAACAATAGAAATTCTGGTCTCAATTTTATACTTTTATACTTAATCAGTCACTCCAAATAGTTGCAGGCACCAGTGTGTAAACAATAATGTTCCACTTCATTTATTTGTTTCTTTGCTTGTTTGTTTGTAAAATTTAGTGGCCATCCATCTTACCTCAGGATAATTTCGGGAGACTTACATTCTTAACCTCATGCCTGATACCAGCCCTATTATTTTCCCTATCTGATTTTAATTTTAACAAAATTGTCTCCACATGACCATGGGAAGAGAAGATAGTAAAGGAAAAAAAATGAGTTTGAAAATGTCCTGGATCTGATTCAGAGGCTGCAAAGGAAGAAGAACCCAGAAAAATCTCTCCCCTGTCTCTTCAGATGTATCCTTTATGGGAAAGGTATTTGGGCAGTAGCTCAGGTTGCCAGTACTTCTGTTTAAAGCCCTCACCTCACCCTTGTCCTTCCAGGATCCAGAAAGGAGTGAATGTACCCTACCCTTACTTCCCAGTGCTCAAAGAGAATAACATGGACATACACACAAAGGAGAAAATACGGCCATTGCTGGTAAACAGATTGGAAAGAATTCCAGAAGCCATTTTCTGCACGGTTCCAAATAGAAGTCTGGAAAGAAATTATAAAATGTGTCTGTCCAGCACTTTCCAAAATCTGAACAGAACAGGACTCAGAATATTGGAAAAGCTAGCAAATGTGAACATTTTAAAAAGACGCAAATATAGAAAGGGGTTACTAAAAAAAAAAATCCAGAATAATTCCTTCAATTCATCCTTATGATAAAGGCAATTTGGCAGTACCTGGAAATTTTACTGACTCGTTTATTCTAAACTTACTCCTGCTTCTTCCTGAACATGTGACCCAAAATGGAATATTACAAAGGAACTGGAAAGAATCTTGCTCAGATGTTTTCTATAATATTAATTTTTTTATCTCATTCCTCACTCCAGTCCGAGATGTATTTTCATACCATCTATTGCAAGGATGAGACAATGAAGCAAAACAGCACTTTCTTCATTATAGATACCACAAGCAACAGATGGAACAATTAGTTCCCTGCCCTACAACACTATTGTTTTTCAAAGCAAGGGTGCCATGGAAGATAAGTGCTTTTACTGTTCTCTTGGAGCATGCTGTACTGTTTGCTGACAGCCTTTTCTACTCAAGGCACACTCCAGAGCCCTAGGAGGGAAAGCTCATATGTGCATTTCAGATTTCTTTTCCAATAAGTACTCAAGAAACTTTAATTTCAGGTTGGCATCCACTCTTGGTATTTTTCTTTAAAGTGTGCTCATTTGAAAGTTTCACTGAAAGACATCAAGGTCACACCTTGCTGGTACTTTATTTTCTTATGACTTTTGTTTTTAAAGATAATAAGTAGGAGGAATGAAAAGGAACATATTTGAGAAACTTTGAATTAAAATTTGACAAGCCAGTATGTCATAATACTAGAAACTTAACAATATTATGTTCAGCAATATCCTATACATAATGCCACAGATCCAAATGCAAGGACATGTACATCTCTGACCAGATTAGGAGATAGTTAAACACATGGTTAACTCTGCATCAGAAAAATAGGCAACACTAAGCTGACCTTAATGGCTAATTTCAGAAAGCTAAGCAGGTCAGACCTGATTAGTATTCGCATGGGAGATAATCATAAAATCCCAGGCTTATAGGCTAGGTTGGATATTAAAAGTCAGTGGTCATACCGGGAACAATAAGAAGGTGATGATAAACCACTTCAATATGATGGATCCGTAGCTGGCTGACCGGCCATACTCAGCGTGTGGTCCTCAATGGAACCGCATCTATGTAGAGGGAAGTGTGTAGTGGGGTGCCCCAGGGCTCTTTTCTAGGCCCAGTGCTTTTCAACATCTTCATCAACGATCTGGACGAGGGGATAGATGGGGAACTCATCAAATTTGCAGACGACACCAAGCTGGCAGGAATAGCCAACACTCCAGAAGACAGGCTTAGGATACAGGAGGATCTGGACAGACTTGAACACTGGGTGCTATCTAACAAAATGAAATTCAATGGTGAAAAAAGTAAGGTTCTACATTTAGNGAGAAGGATGAGGGGGGACATGATAGCAGTGTTCCAATATCTTAGGGGCTGCCACAAAGAAGAGGGAGTCAGGCTATTCTCCAAAGCGCCTGAAGGCAGGACAAGAAGCAATGGGTGGAAACTAACCAAAGAGAGAAGCAACCTAGAACTAAGGAGAAACTTCCTGACAGTTAGAACAATTAACCAGTGGAACAACCTGTCTCCAGAAGCGGTGAATGCGCCAACACTGGAAGTTTTTAAGAAGAAACTGGACAGCCATTTGTCCGAAATGGTATAGGGTTTCCTGCCTGAGCAGGAGGTTGGACTAGATGACCTCCGAGATCCCTTCCAACTTTATTATTATTATTATTATTATTATTATTATTATTATTATTATTATTATTATTATTATTATTATTATTATTATTATTATTATTGCCAAGAAAACCAGGTAGATATGGACAGCCACCTGACTCCTTATTTATTATCTATCTATCTATCTATCTATCTATCTATCTATCTATCTATCTATCTATCTATCTATCTATGTATCTATCTATGTATCTATCTATCTATCTATCTATTTAAAAACATCTATATAGCCACCCACCAACTCTGATGACTCTAAGCATCTTATTGTTATAAAAGCAGGAACCACATAAAAATTATTCCAAAGAAGCCAGGAGATAAACATATATACCTAAACCCATCCAACAGGGTGTCCACCCAATACAGGTGAGAGTAGCCAGATCTTCCATAGCTCCCTGAACATCAATGGGGTAGGATCCATTCAGATCTCTGGCAAAATATCATTCCAGAGGATAGAAAAGAAGTCATCATGACTGCAGTTCAGCTCAAAAATTTCCCATTCTAATAAACAAGGCTTTAACAGATAACTCTTAAGGCATACTTAATGTGATAGTAGTTATTATTACATTCAAACATATTGAGGAAATCCATTTTCAAACTCACATAGACATCACTGTACTCTAATTAGAAGAATAAGAAAGGGGTTCCTAACATTATTTAACCTTAATTGGCAGACTACCTATTTTCATACAATTGTTCTATCACCCCACGATAAAGACAGAGAAGAGATGAACTAATTAAATGAAGCTGTTAACATGGAGGCTGCAGTAAACTAGTTAAATTAAGTGCACTGCCTTCCTT
This sequence comes from Protobothrops mucrosquamatus, assembly GCF_001527695.2. Taxonomy (NCBI): domain Eukaryota; kingdom Metazoa; phylum Chordata; class Lepidosauria; order Squamata; family Viperidae; genus Protobothrops; species Protobothrops mucrosquamatus. Next base: position 40,658 of record NW_015390298.1, on the reverse strand, counting down.
AGTGCAGAGAAGATAATGTAACATGCAGAGATGAGCCTATCGTCACCAACGAAAATAATTGAAAAATTGATATGTTTGTATATGCATAGTTTCATCTTATATTTTATAATTGCCATTTTTAAAAGGTGATAGATAACATATTCTAAAACTTCTCCATTGGAAAAAAATTTGCTATCCTAAACTCATAAACGTCTTTGTGCTTTTTTCTCCAGTTGGGACATAACTTCAAGATTTAATACAAAGTTATGATTCCAGTGACATTAAAAACCAGCTATCATGAGAGTCAAAGAAAGATGGAGAATGAAAACCTTGAGTAACAAGAAGAACCACAAACTGACTGAATGAAAATTTTCAATGTTAAGTAAGAAAGATCAAGAAAAGATATCTCAATCAAGAAAGTTAACAAATAAGGGGAAATCACAAGTAAATGGGAAATGCTTTCAAGCAGATCAGAAAAATGGCAAGAGAATTTACAACTGATGTACGAATAATTTAAAAGTAATCATAGAAAAGATCTAATAAAGGCAAATGAATTTAAAAGAAGATTGAAAGTGTAGATTTAAATTCTTTACAAACAGGATTAAAGAATGACACAAATATTGTAGAGAAAGAATATATTTATGAAATGATTCCATTAGAAAGTGAGATATGACAGGCAATATAACAGTAATCAAATAACAAGGCATCAAATATAGATGATAAAATGCAAGCAAATGTTTACTTAAGTTCTTAGGAAAAGGAACTGAGCCAAGCAGAGAAAGAAATGTTAAATGAACAGGGAGGTTTTGGAAAAGACAGAAACACAAGATCAGATTGATAATTCAGAAGGCAAGGAGGTTTCCTTTTGAGTATCTTGATCATGTAAGAATGTGAAAGACATAAAAGGTCAATGAGTGTACCAGAACATCTGAAACAAACAGTTCAGAAGATGGAATTAATGTTGTCCCTAAATCTTAAAGTTTACAGCACATGTATAGCAAATTTTATATTTGCTTCAATCTTATGCAACTCTAAACAGTATATAGTAAGCTATATACAATGAGCATATATTGTATATAGTAAAACAGTGATGCAATAAATCAATTAACAAATATATCATGATACAACATAAAACATTCATAGTTCCTAAACTCTTTGTAGAAAACAACTTAATCTCCAAAGACATTCAGAAAAAGCCAAGTCTTCACAAGCCTCCAGAAGACCATGAGAGAAGGGGGAATTGATCCATAGATATTATAGACAATAAGAAAGATGATCTTGATAGAGATAGGAAAGTTTGGTTATCAAAGCAGACATCAGCCAGTCTAGACAACCTCACAAGACTGCCCTGAGTAACTCTCATGCATCTGCCTAGTCTGAATCCAACTCCAAGTGAATATTGGTGACTTTATCCACCAGATAACATGAATATTATTCACTATGGCCCTGTAAATGAATCTACATTGCGACTCTCTCAACAGGAAATGTTACTCTAAATAGAGCCACTTAGTGGCTATTAATGGATGCAACACAACATAGAGAAATAACATTTTGCTGCCCTTATCTCCATGAGTGGACTCAAATATGGGCTCTCACTTGTGTTTAGTTGGATTTATTCTTTGCCTTTCTCCAATGATAGTTCAGCTGTCGCTTCTGGGACTTCATCTCTTAAAGTTCCTTGAAGAAATATGGAACAACATGGAAATGACACACATAGAGAGAATGCAAAGGAGCAATCTGGTCCTGTGCCTGAGTCACATGCCTAATTCCTGGCCTCAGCTGAAGTGTTAGAATGAAATTCAGGAACAACCTCAATCTCCCTTTGGAACACTGTTGGGATGGTGCCTATAAAAACATGAGATAAAATATGGAAGACACAGGAAGTTTAACCCAGAAGCATATATTTTGGAGAAAAAAGAAAGAAACAAAGGGAGGACATATTTATACATGGCTAATAATAATGACAGGGATTTGTTTGTTTGCAAACATGACTAATATTAACAAAAAAATAAATACCTACAATGATCACCAAGAATAAACCCAAATACAATATGTTGGATAGACCTCTCAAAGGTCTAACTCTACATCTTTAGGCCGAGGAGCACAACCTTATGTTTTTGAAGGAAGGGTAGTAGAGTTAGAGCCAAACTGATCTCTGGTCTTTGTGGGCATGTGAGGAGAGGCATGATGTTCTAGAGGGAAGGCTCTGTGACAGAAAAGACATGCTTCCAAGTATCCATGAGATGACATTATTTAATTGTAGGGACCTAGAGCTTGTCCTTGGAGCCTTCCATGATCTCGAGGAATGGGAAGAAACAAGGGGGGAGTTCCCAAAATAACCTGATCTCAGGTCAGGAAGGCTCTATAGGTGTCAACCAGTGCCTCAAATTCCACCTACTTTCTGGGTAGTATGATTTTTTTTCTACCTCCAAAATGTTACTCTGGCCCCAAATGACAATAATCAATGAACTATTGCTAGGTCTATCAGACATCACCTGGCTCAGACCACAAAATGATAAATAACCATAAAGCACTGCTCTTAGTATGATCTCCTTCTCCTTCCTTTGAAAAAGAAGTTGTTATTCAAAAGGTTGTACAGATCAGCCAGCTGCTGGCTAGTGTAAAATCTAGTGGGAATACCTCTGGGAATGCCACAATTTGATAATCATGTAATGCCATTCCCAGAAGTCTCTTTGGGAGGAAAGGAGTCATTTTTTTCCTCCTTCAAAATGAGTCTGGGAATGATGCTGGGCATCATTTTCAAAAGTGAACAGCATACAGCCAAGGCTCCATGTGGATTTTGAAAATATATTTTTTTTCCTTTACAGAAACAAGAGGAAGACAGGTCCAGCAGGCATGAGGAACAACGATAATTAAAGGAGTTTAAAAAACAAACAAACAAACTGAGGAGACAAAAGAATTTTTGGCATTTATTTGAAGTTTACAAAGCCCACACATGTAATGAAAAGAATAAAGGAATACCACGTATGCTTATATTATGAAACATCCAAATAAATACAGAACATTTAAGTGTGAAAACAATTTCTTGGCATTAATCCTGATGCGTTATTTGCAACTAGTATTCTCCATTGCTTATCCCAAAAACAACACATGGCTCTTATTTTTTAAGAGAACCTAGTAAAGATGAGCTTAAAAAAAGTAAAAGAGCCACATGATGTTGTGAAGATATTAACTCTGCTGCAAGCCTGAGATTCCAGGTGAAAAAGTTATGATCAACTATATGACTGATCACATAAGGTCAAACTTCCACTTGAGGTTGTAAAAAGACTGCTGTTTGAAGTGAAAGAAAGAGCTCTTTCTGTCCATGACTTCCCTTTCTTCTATACTCCATTTCTTAAATAATACTAACACCAACACCATCACTTATATTCTAGCTGGCAATCAGCTGGTCACCTTATAACTGTGATTTGGACTTTCACAGAGCAACAGTAGAATACAGTAGCTGCCCATCTGAAGCTCTGAAGAACCTCAGGGGTCAGACACTAATGGAACAGTTTTTCTGGGCAGAGGAGTAGGCAAGATTTTCGTAATTCATTATTTCTGCCACTCTATCATTCAAGGCATTTGCTTCATTTTGTTCCATGTCCAGGCTGTGATGGTTTGCATATTTAAAATAACACAGTTATTCAAAAGAAAAAAATATCTTACATACACACACAGAGAAAGAAAAAACTCTCAAAAAATATCTATGTTATATTCATCAGCCTCTTTTCAATCAAAAATAAGAGGGCTTGTTGATCTGGAGAGCGAGGATCAAATAAATGTAGCTGTTAGTTTTTAGAAAGCTGCCTGTTCCAAGGTAGTTATTTTCAAGGAAAACTTTGAAAATGAGCTGTGGCCATTTTCCCTATCCATTTTTGGTTGACACATTGAAAGGGGAGAGGGGTGATTGCCAGGTGCTTCGCTAGTGAAAATAATCTCTTGTCCCGTGGGAACCAAAGTAATCGGCTGCTCCCGAGACTGCTGGCTGGGTGTTTCGTGAAAAGCCCACAAAGAAGATGTATTGGGGAACGTTGTTGCTTGCATAGCTTTAGAGGTGGGATTTCTTAACTTTGTATTGGGGAATTGTTATGTGTGTCTTCAGACTTGGTTTCGCTTTTGATGTGCCAATACTTTGTATCTAATAAACATGTTCTTTGAGGAATTTCCAAGCCTCGGAGTTCTGCTTTATTTGTCTCTGTCTGTCAGAACCATGACATTAAACCAAGTCTCTTAAAACTTCATTTTCTTGAGTGCTGGGCTCCGACCCACTTACTTTTGGGAGAGCGGTAAAGACTTGGCGAAAATGTGAGAAAATTGAAACCACTGCTAGCTGCAATGGGACTCAGGCTGTTGGAGCACAGGCAGGTGCTCCAGACACTGAGGAGGCATCACTGGCATGGGCTCAGCCAAAGACCAGGGTGATCCAACCTGGAAAGCTGGCACCACAGGAAGGAGCTACAGTCCTAGAAGACTTCTTCCAAGCCAAGGCTACCCCTCAGCAGAGAAGCACTCCTGTAACCACTGGAGAGGAGCTCTTATTGCTGCCGTCCCAGGGTTCTTCATCTGCGGATGGCAAAAAAGGAAAGGGGTTGATGGGATGGGACAACTCTGGTGAGTGGAGATTTCAGTCTGCAGTCCACAGCCCCTCACTCAAACAGCTGAAGGAGAAGTTCAGCTGACTGGAGGTGAGGGATACTATCCCTGTTAACCAGGAACTGGGTACCATGGGGGGAAATGCAAAGAACTGTCCATCTCTTTCCCCCCCTCACCGGAGCTCCAGCTCAACTGCTGGAGTCTATGCTGCTTTGCCCATCTCCCCATCAGCTGTGATACCAAGCCCTGTGTCCCAGCCAAGTTTGTTGCCATGATCTTGGGATGCCAGTCATAGAGTCCAGCCAAGAGAAATCCAGAGAGTGGTTCAACCACATCCCCAGGACCAGCAAGCCACCCAAGGTCAGCAAGCCATCCAAGCCCAGCAAGCCACCCAAGCCCAGCAGGTGGCTCTGATGAGGTTCGAGCTGCCTCCCATCAAGCCCACCTTTGATGGGTATTCCAAGAAGCTGGCCTTCTTCTTAAATCAGGTGTGGCCTCATTTAGATAGTTACACTTATGCCTACCTGGATGGGGCTATGATGGTGAATGCTGTGGCAGCAAATTTAGAGGGAGAATCAGCCAACTGGTTGTCCAATCTCCATGATGAAGGGGCTCCTGAATTGCATGACATTAATCTATTCATGGAGCAACTGAGGGGTCAGTTTGAAGATGAATCCTGAGTCCTACTGGCCAAGAATGAAATCCACCATCTGAAGCAAAGAGGTTACCCCGCAAAGGAGTACGTCCATGAATTCAGGAGAGTTGCTAACCAGCTGGGGCAGTGATCAACTACTTCAAACAGGGTTGGATCGCAACTTGCTCCAAGCCTGCATCATTCAAGGTCTTCCCAACCTGTTGCATGAGTGGTGCCATATGGCAGTGATGCTGGACATCGAGCTGGATCACCCCCGAATGTCAAGCATCAACGAACCCAAGCCACTGCACATCCAAGAAAACGCCTCTATGGCCAATGTCCCCAAGCCTCTGAAGCTGCCAACGTCTCCCAAGCACCAGCCAGGGCTCCAATCAAGTTCTACCAGTGCGGTCAGATGGGTACACCATGTTGTGGAGTGCCCAGCTCCTCACTCTCAATCCAGGAGTGTGCCAGTCACGGCCGCAAAACTGTGAAGAGCTTCCAGAGGGGGAAGAGAGAAAACCAACTGAGCACATCAAGGCCTGGGTGTTGAAGCCTCACCTCCTGCCAAGCTCCAAGCCAAACCCTAATCCAAGCCACAGCAGATGCCGGTACTGTACGACAGTGATGAGAAAGGCGAGGAATACCCCATGGTGAGTCAGCCCATTCCCTCTTTTACCATTCCTGCCGGGGTGATAGTACCAAAAACAGGGCTCACGGGAGTTTGAAGATCCTAATAGACTCGGGTTGCACTCGGTGCTTAATTAACTTACCCACAGTGGCATTGAAACTACCACAATTGTTGGGGAAAGTTTACCCTGTGTTTTATTCTCTTTGAGTCCTGTCCAAAAGAATTCTCTTTGAGTCCTGTCCAAAAGAAGCCACCGGGTTCAATGGTGGTGGAGGGGGGGACACATTATAAAATAAAATGTATTCTTGATTCTAGGTTGTACAAGGGAAAGTTACAATACCTTGTTCAGTGGAAAAGTTACCCCCTTTCAGAAGCTACATGGGTGAAATGTACAAATGTGAAAGCAGATAGATTGATAAAGAAGCTTTACATTAAATACCTTCACAAGCCTCAAGGGAATGCTTAACCTGCTTTTTCTTTTCCCTTTCTTTCTGATAGGGAGCCGACTGTCAACTTTGAAAATGAGCATGGCTGTGGCCTTTTTCCCTATTCATTTTTGGTCGACACATTGAAAGGGGGGAGGGAGGATTGCCAGGTGCTTCATTAGTCAAAATAATCTTTTGTCCCATGGGAACCAAGGGCATTGGCTGCTCCCGAGACTGCTGGCTAGCCGTTTCATGAAAAGTCCGCCAAGAAGATGTGTTGGGGAACGTAGTTGCTTGCATAGCTTTAGAGGTGGGATTTCTTAACTTTGTATTGGGCAATTGTTATGTGTGTCTTCAGACTTGGTTTCAATTTTGACGTGCTGATACTTTGTATCTAATGAACATGTTCTTTGAGGAATTTCCAAGCCTTGGAGCTCTGCTTTATTTGTCTCTGTCTGTTGGAACCATGACACTGGGTTTCCAACTGTGTTGTGATTTACATAGTATTCAGGTGTGCATGACAGTACAATGCATTCTTGTCTGGCTCTAAACTGTATAGAATTCCTACTATTCCTGCTGCCCTTGTAAATATACAGGAGTTAGGTATGCTAGTAGAAAAAAAGATCTTGTAATATTACTTCTGCATCAGCTTTATTCCCACAACTATTATTAATAATAATTTGGAAAGCAGCAGGGAGAAGAGCTAATTGTCTTATCTACTGTCCAGAACAACCACTGCCTCAACGTTTTATGCTGAGGCATAAAATAGCAAATGATATTATCACAGGCCCCTTGCCTACTCTTTAGGCACTATGAGTTTTCATTTATTTAAAAAATGTATTTATTTATATATTTTTAATTTTTTTCATATAAAATGTGGAAGATTTGATGACCAAGTTTGCAATGTCATGTACCACACAAAAGATTTCTATGCATCTTTTCCTGTCATTGCAACAAGAACCATTCTTAATACAATGCATCAAATCTTTTTGATCAAATTTCCCTTATAATGGCTTTTTAAAAGAAACATTCCCAAAACATACACTTTCTTATATATAATTACATATATTTGCAGGCAATTTTAAGAGTAATTAAAAATAATGCTAGTGGCAGGATACTCAACCTTGCTTACAACAAATTATATGCCTCCTTCCTTCCTTCCTTCCTTCCTTCCTTCCTTCCTTCCTTCCTTCCTTCCTTCCTTCCTTCCTTCCTTCCTTTTTTCCTCCCTCCCTCCCTCCCTTTCTTCTCTTAGGTTTTCGATCCCCATTTGACATTTTGTACAGAATGTTTACAAAATGTATACATACATTTTTTGTATGTTTGTGTGAAATCTTAACTCTGCATTAGCTTGAAGATTAATTGAAATATGATTTGTATTACCTTATTTTCAGTTAAGTTATGCTATATGTTATTATTCTTGTTTCATTAAATAAATAACTGTAAAACTGTTGAAAATTATGGGTTTCATTTCATGGTGAAGGCAAATGGGACACACAGACTGACTCCTGAGATGTTGCTGAGCCATAAAAATCTAAAATAACATGTTAGTTCAAAAATCTGGAGAAACTGTCTGCCAGCCAAACAGCTGCTGATAAACTCATTGTGCATTAAATTACTCACCCAGAACATTTAATATTATATCACTTGACTGAATATATATGCTATAATAATATACTACTAGAATAATTGGATTTACTTTAGCCATCTATCTGCCACAGTGTAAATATAGCAAATCAAATAACGTTTTAAAAAAATTTTTACCTCTCTATTTATAAACAAATACAGTAATATGAATGTTCTGTAGCCTTTTTTAAATCCTGCCTTTATTATTTTTATAAATAACTCAAGGCAGTGAACATATTTAATGTTTCTTCCTCCTTTATTTTCCCCACAACAACAACCTTGTGAGGTAGATTTGGCTGACTGAAACTGACTGGCCCAAAGTCAACTAGCCATTTTTTTTCATGCTAAAGGAGGAATTAGAACCCATAATTCCCTGGCTTCTAGTCTGGTACCTAAACCAATTAACACCAGTTATATTTCTGCACCTAATTCAAGATATATGTCAATTTTTGTTTCTGGTTAATATGACATAAATACTTTTTAAAAAAACAATGAAGATTATTTAAGTATCTTTTGACATTATAGCTTTCTATATTGAGAGGACATTTAAGACCTCTAATTTATAACAGAATAGGATAATATAACTCCTTTATGTTATGTTCAAACCCTAACCCTAACTCACTCAACACAATCTGAGTAATATTTCAGATTAGCCATCAGTTGCAACTTGAAGAAATATACCTGCTAGTATTATTAACGTATTAATGTTATACTTCAACAGACAGGAATGGTTAATAATAATAATAATAATAATAACAACAACAACAACAACAACAACAACAACAACAATTCATTAAACTTGTAGGTCACCAATTCTCACTGACTCAGTGATTCTTGGTGTGTGTGTGTATGCATGCACACACACTGACAGATGGACAGATTTACATCTCATCTTAATGTGTTTCTATTGAAATGCAAAATTAATTTTCAAATTACTTAATATTTCTTAACTGTTGCTTTCTTTCTTCTTCTCATGCCCAATGTATGTCTATCTCTTAAATCTTGACATTAAATACATATTTATTTATTGATTTCTTACATCTTTTCTACATTTCTACAAATGAATTTATATAGTTGCAGCATTCCACCTGCAAATTATTTCACTAATCCCATCACAAATGTTTGTTTTGTTTTGTTTTATAGTTTAATAGATCATTTTTAGTCTGGACTGTCTGCCTGATTTAGTGTTTATGGGGTTTTTTTTTCTTAATTTTGCATGTGACCCAGAATCTAATAGAGTTGATACATTTAAATAAATAAATAAATACATTTAAATAAATAAATAAAATTTAAATACATTTAAATAAATAAATAAAATTGTTTGAAATATAATATCTTTCATAAAGATAAATATTATAGAAAATGTAAAATGACATGCCTATTAAGAAGGGTTAGAGAAATAAGGATAGAAAATCATTGTTTTAAAATAAATGCTTAAATAATTTAAGTAACTCCAATAATTTATATTATTACTTTTTACATTTTAGAGCTTTTTGCAAGAAATCCCATTAAACTCCATCCTAAAACCTGGATTTCATTTATTATGCAAGTAAATATTATCTTTTTATGAACTTAGAAATCATTATTTTAAGACCACTCTATACTACAAAAGTTTTAATCTTCTTATTGCTGATCCCCAATTATCATAAAATAGAATTCCAGAATTCAATCTTCAAGCCAACATTATTTAAACTTTAATCTAATGAAAAAATTCATTCAATAGCCAGCTGCTTTCAGGCTTCTTCCCAAAAAGAACTAAGTGTGAAAAGGTTTCCCGTCCACCTTTGATTTTCCACAATAATTTTTTCTTTGAATAAGGAAGAATCTGTAGATATGTAAAATATTGCTATGCTGAACAATGAACCCATTTCATTTTTGTCCCAACTTATAAAAAGAGTGTAACATCTAAGTGAAACACAATGAAAGATGGGACAAATTCTGTTCAGAATGGAGGAGGGGACACCTTGATGTTGACATTTAAGCTTACCCTTTCCCCATTTATTATATATTTAAAATCAACAATAATGAGAAATTTGATAATCTTCTGAATTTCCCCTCCATTTACTAACCCTGTTAATTAATACAGTGATTATTCTCTAATATATGAGCTTACATCTATCAGGGCTTGTAGTAACCTACAAACTGCCTTCAATACAAAACTAAATAATTGCAAAAAGTCCCAACATGTTGGATTTAATAGTCTCTAGAGCAAAAGAGGTAGCTTTCAAATTCTCCTTTCTTTGTTTAGAAATTAACCACTGCTGCTTTCTGACCTGGAGCCCCTGCCATTTGGCAGAAATAATGAAATAAATATAACTAGATTCTGGGTACAGGTGCATTTCCTGAAGAAAAAGTGTAATTTACTAAAACAATACACTTTTCAGCCTGGGTCTTCATGATCTGATTTGGAGATTATCCCTCAGTACAATTGAGGAAATCTTTCTGGCTTTAGATTTGTTCAAGTAAAGATAGGGAAATGATCATTTATACTAATGAGCCTCCATTAATCAGCTAAGGGAAGTTAGCATTAGGAAGCTGCCTGGGTCCAGATGCACCAAAGTCTTGCATCTGATGAGCCAAAGTAAATAAACAAGAACCAAACAAAATCCTTTTGGATTAGGGTGCTAATCAATTTCTGTACAAAATACTGAGAAGATAAGAAGCACCTGATTACATCCCAGATTCTGGCTTAGGGTAGAATTTATTTCAATACAGAATTAGGTAAATATTTCTCCTGTTGTGCCAGGTAGTTTAGAAAACAAACCTCAATATTTCTTTGTAGTCACTTATTGAAATGAAAAATGCCCAGTATTTTATAATATATGCAGCCAAAAATGGCTAAAAAAAGCTATTTTATCAGTTGGTATAAAATATTGTTTAGCAATCATCAAACGATACAGCTAAATTAAGATGTCTTTGTACATCTGAAGGTAGTTCATGCTTGCTAGTTTCTGTTGCTATTGTTTGCCACTCAAACTTTCACATTATTCCTAGCAGGAAAGTGCAAAAACTAGTAGAGTCTGAAACTCCAAAGTGGTAGTCTTGCTACTCAGATTCAGAATGTATTCAGAAAAAGAGTACAAAACCTGTTATTGGGAAAATACAAATATTTCATTTTTGGAAATTTCTGAGTTGGTTTTTGGACTGCTAACTTTTCAAGAATGTAACATGACAACCCTGACCGAGACATATTCATTACAATTACAAAAATATAAGTGATTGTGACATGTTTAAAAATAAATAAGAAAAATGGGATGAAGTTTTCACACAAAGTAAATAGTTAAGTTAAAAATGTATTTAATTTTATAGATTTGAAGAGTGTTTAAATGATATTTCTTTTAAATATTATTTATTTAATAAATTAATATATAGCCTTTAAGTGCAGGGGCTTCAAAAATTACATTCATAGAAATAAGTCAAAGAGGATTTATGAAAAGTCATAGAAATAAGTCAAAGAGGACTTGTGAAAAGTCACATGTCATCCATAAGTAGAGATTATACCTCTTCTAGAATTCAGTGAAGTTGACAGTGTTGATGGCTAAAGTTTGAGGGAAAAAGTTGATGATCTTTTCCATAAAATAAATGTATTGGTATATCAAGTCATCTGATACACTTCAGAAATGACAATCACAGAAGCATTCTGAATAGATTTGAGAAAAAAATTATAGTACAATTAAACCACTAAATATACACACACACGCGCGCGCACACACACACACACACACACATGCACACACACACACACACACACAGAGAGAGAGAGAGAGAGAGAGAGAGAGAGAGAGAGAGAGAGAGAGAGAGAGAGAGACCTTTAAAAAAATTACTATGATATCCAGGATACTGTTTCATGACCAATAGTAGCCTGGTCTATAGATATAAAGTTTCATGGATACAGAGAATCTATACAGAACAGATTTAAATGTTTTCATTCTACTTTGAGCAAATGAAAATCTGTTCCTAAGAATACTATCCACTTTATGACCTAAGCTTTGAACAGAATCAATTCCCTAATTATTAGCATTATTTCTTATGAAGAAAAATATTGAACTTCAAAGACAAACATGATATTAAAACTTGATTAAAGGCTAGCAAAGAAATACTTAGAGCTGCTGGAAATTTGGATTTTTCCATTGCATTGAGTACTTTACAAGTAAGCTCAGTTCTTTTGGGACAATTGTGGACAATTATAAGGTCATTGGTTTCTGCTTTGCAATGGTTAGTAAAATTTAGGAATATTCACTTTTCTTCTTTCCTGTTGTTTTCTTTTAAATTATAACCTGCCTCCAGTTCAGTGTAAACATTAACATTTGTTAATGTTACCATTAACTGAAGGGTTAGCAGACAGTAAGTGGCAAACATAATATGGTACTGTAAAGTATTGAGGAGTCACTTGGTTTATTTGGAGGAATATAAAATTAAGAAATATTAAGCCTTCATGGAAAACTACTAGAAATATATCACCATGAGTGTTTTCAAGAAAAAGCATTATGTTTAGAATGGTGACTTGACTTTCACCCCTCTCTGAAGAAGTAGGAGAGTGACAAATAAATATATTTATACAGCAGACTATCACAAACATTTAAATTTCATAACTTTGGGCATGAATATTCTGATCTAACCCTGCTGGATGAGATGTAAAACAGTGTCTCCTGTGTTATAAATGGTAAAATGTTTGGCATGAAAAAGACTTTTGCAATTGGGACACCATGTCACAGATTTCTAATAACTTCCCAAAAAAATGAAATCCAGTGTGTTTTTGAAATATAGCAATGTCACAAAGAAAATGGGATATCAAATCAGTGCTGGGAAAAAATATAAGACACAGAGTTTTATCTCAGGCCTACATGGATGATTGCCTGTTTCATTCTCTTTGCATTTCCCTGCTGGCTATATCTCAGTATTAAACAAGAAAAAGAAAAGGCCAGAAACTTTGATGCTATTGAGACTATGGTAATAATTTACATATGAGAGATTATTTCAGAGCACTATGTCTATGCCAACCCTTCATTCCTAAGATAGAAGCTAGGGGAATAATGCAATATTAATCTCTGGTACAATGAAAATCAATTGAACATTCAAAGACAAAAATACTTCAATAGTTTACCCATCTAGGTTAAAGGCATAATTCTGTGAAATATATTGAACTGGCCCTTTTAAATCTGGCCCTTTCTTCACCTTCTTATTATACATTTAAACTTCCAAAAAGCCAATAAGAGTGCACTTCATTCTCAGTAATGTCAAAAAAAAGGGCACTTTAAGTGGGTAAACCAAAATGCTGCTTATTAGTTGAGTGCTTTTTAATATAGGGCTTTGCACATTAAAAATACATTTGGAGAAAAAAAATAACAGCATCATTTAGCCTTCATGCTGTCTCCTACAAAGCAATAGATACAGATGAGCAGGGAATTGGAAATTGAAGAACAACTTTCAAGATTTTCCTTTTGTATTGTTTACTAAAAAATATTGTTTTAAGATTTGGGCAGTATAGGGGATTCACATGTTGTGGGGAAAATAGAGTGAAGAAGGAGCATTAGATATATTTGTTGTATTGGATTATTAAAGATGAGATAAAAATAAACAAATAAATAAATTTTATCCTGTAAGTAGATGCTCTTTAGAATAGAACTTTGAGAAAACTTTTATTTTTTTTACACTGAAAAAAGGGCTGAATGTATATGATGTTTCCTGCACATTTATATTTTGAAGGGGGAAGGGGAGTTTTAAATTATGACTTTCTAAGAAAGAAAGCATCCTATAGTTGTGTACATTGAAAAATGTCCTGGGGTTAATATTGACTTGACTTCTTGATGTGTGCATGCCACTTGTTTTCTCATTGGCTGGGATGGCTCTTTGAGTGGATCAGCTAATGTAATAAAAATAAAGCAGGACACATGTGTTCCATCAATCAATTTATTTCCGTCAGAGGTTTCTAAGTATAATTAAGTCTAATTCATTAGATTGTTGTAATATAATAAAGATGTTGAGACTCTAGAAAGAGCACAGAGAAGAGCAACAAAGATGATCAGGGGACTGGATGCTAAAACATATAAGGAACGGTTGCTGGAATTGGGTATGTCTAGTTTAATGAAGAGAAGGATGAGGGGGGACATGATAGCAGTCTTCCAATATCTCAGGGGTTGCCAAAGAAGTAGGAGTCAAGCTATTCTCCAAAGCACCTGAAGGCAGGACAAGAAGCAACAGTTGGAAACTAACCAAAGAGAGAAGCAATCTAGAACTAAGGAGAAATTTTCTGACAGTTAGAATAATTAATAGTGGAACAACCTACCTCCAGAAGCTGTGAATGTTCCAACACTGGAAGTTTTTAAGAAGAGACTGGACAGCCATTTGTCTGAAATGGTATAGGGTTTCCTGCCTGAGCAGGGGGTTGGACTTGATGACCTCCAAGGTTCCTTCCAACTTTATTATTATTAGTATTAGTATTAGGGATAATAATCCAGTCTAATGTTCACCCTGACCCTTAATTTTCTGAGAATCACCTATATGAGTCAGAGACATGTGCAGCACTTCAGACTAGAAGCCAAAAATGTTTCTTTGAACCATGCAGAGCAGCTGTGTAGCACCTGATAGCAACTCCTTAGAGGAATTACCTCTTTTTTGGACTATATGTCTTCCCATAGCAATTAAATCCCAGTAAAGATGCCTTCAATTTAAGGAGAAGGAGACACATGATATATGCATGTCCCCTATGTACAAAGCAACTTTTTGCTTTGGAATCCAAAGCATTCACAGCATTAACAAGTCATATTGGAAGAACAAAGTAATTCATACTAGCGAGGCAATTTAATGTTTTGCTCATATTGCATTTTAATGAAAATTTACTCACTTTGCAGTCCATAAACCTACAAGCCAATCAGAGTACATTTGCATGACATGCTCTGCACTTTTCAGAATTACCTAATACAGTTTGCAACTTAAGTACAAAAATTATTTATATTAAAGAAAAATAAACATTGAGCAAAAGTGTGCACAAAAGACATTATAGTTGGATAAATTAATTGTATATATGATTGGCAAAGTGTATAGTAAGACATGTATATTAGAATAAATGTTCATGGGAAGATGGGCAATTATTCTCTGCAGATTTTTGACACACACATCTAGAAACTGATAAAGAAATGGGCCAAAATAAGCTGACAAAATTGAAGGTATAAAAATGAAGTCAACCATACTTATTTCAAAGAATGTGTCTCCAGTGAAAATGAATGATTTCCACTTGGTCTTTCCATGTTGGTGGGAAAATTTGATGGACCAAGTTCACTGACAAGAATGACTCCATAGAACAGTCTGTGATGTTGTGTGCTACTGAGAACCTCAGCAGACTGAACAACACAACAACCATCAATCTCCTGATTTTGTAAGGGCTGCAATGATATATAACAGTAAGAACCTCCCTTCCTTCTTGCTCAATTACTCAAGGTTCATGGAGTTCAGGATTGGGGGTAGGGAGACCAACATAGCAATACTCTTTGTCTCTGGCAATTGTCATAAATATTTTAAATTCAAATATTTCATTTGTGCTTCTTCTTGCACTTTTTGATAAAGTGCGTGTGTGGGGGGTATTTTTTAAACATTATTTTATTTTTTGTGTGACATTATACATGTACTTAGCTTTGAGCTCTTTAAAAATTCTCCAGTGGTTCTTCTTTTGTATGTTTGAGAAGTTGGGCTAAAGAGGAGCACGTTTTTAAATTTGTTCTTGAGTTTCATTTCTTTAATCAACTAATTAAAATCTTAAAGACCAGCAATTAATAAATCTTTACAGGTTGACCAAGTCCTCTCACCAAAGTAATATAATTCCCATAGAGATACAGATGATTTTTTGCATACTGCAAAGGTATTTTTTTAATAAATTTCATTCAAACAAATATAATTTTCTTTAAAAAGCTGCATTTTTTATCACCAAAATTGCATCAAAGACAATACAAGGAATTGACAGGACCCTTGTATACAAATTTTTGCTAGTATTTTCTTCTCTCCTTCCTTTCTTCCTCTTTTAAAAATTCATCCTGCTGTTCTTTCTGTTATAAAATCCCTCCTGCTTCAACAGGTGAAATGATTGCTGACTATATGCAGGTATGCTTTTATGAGCTTCCTGCTTGTTTCTCCATGCTAACAGAAGCAAACAAGACAACCCACACTAATTAAATAAATGAAGAAGTTAGCTAATTCATTGTCACCTTCATATGCATGTAATGTCTTAGGTAAAATTCATGTTAGTCCTGACTTTGAACTCCTTCTATCCCTTTGTTTCAAGTTGGAAGAAGTTCAGTTATCCCCCAATCTTTATTCATGCCTAATCAGGAATTCTTAACACCATTCAACCATGGTGACAACATTTCCTACCTGATTCCTATTCATTCCATGATCTTCTTCATAAATTCTGAAATAAAGAAAACCTAGATGTTCAGAACTGGTTAGGCTGAAAATCAAAATCCTGAGGTCTAAGACCAATCCAAAGTCTCATCCTTAGGAGACTTTTACAGTATTTCTTTAGAATTTTCATAATCTTGGTCATTCCCCACACATTTTTCTCTGAAGGGTCATTATGTTTCCAGGTACTATGTAAACCAAAATTATTCCAATTACTGTACCCAAGATTTTCACCAAAATACTAGAAAATTCTATGTTTTGCACTTCAAACTCCCGGCTGAGACAAACACGCAGGTCATCTGATGGGAGCTGGGAAGTGTGTCTTTTCCATGGCAGCCCCTTCCCTATAGAACAGGGGTGTCAAACTGCCAGCCCGTGGGCTGGACACATCATCCGGAAGCTGCGCCCACCCCATTGCCAACAATGGCAAAACCGTCCCGATATGTCACACGATGTCACATGATGTCGCAAGTTTGACATGTCTGCTATAGAACACCTTGTTCTCTGAAGTTTGGGAGGCCTCCACCTTTTTATCTTTCTATAAGGCTTAAGACCTGGCTTTTCTCTCCAAGTGCTGGGAGAAAATTAGATGATTGCACATTAGAAATGATTTATGCCAGTTTGTTGTTATTTTTTTAATGTTTTAATTGGTTGAATTTTATAGTTTTTAAATGCTTTTGTATGCCTTTTAATTTTTGAGTGGGAGTCACCCAGAGTTGGTTGAAAAATGGCTGACTATATAAATATTTTAAAGAAATGAATAAATCTCCCTTGCAATATAGTTAATTCATCAAAGCTAGATAGGAGTGGCTAAGGCTTAATAATCACATTGTCTTGGGCAAAAAACTATATAGCATCAGTCATACATATCATCTCAGCCTTCATTGACTATTACACAACCTGCTACATGGAGTTCTTGTCTTAAGCAGCTGTCACTCTGGGACATATCAGCTCTTGATGGTTGCTTCTTGATGATCAGCTCTATAGCAAATCTGACTCTGGTACTGTAGTTGATTCTTTACTCTTTGCTGCACATCCATGTTTTTTCTTAAGTTTGATTTCTGCTCATCTGTTCTCCCAGTATTTGACTTTTTGAAACAGATCCTTCATCAAAGGCTGTCAGAGTTTCCAGGGAGACAATTTATTTTCATATTTCATCTTTGTAATTGGGACTGAAGTCTTATTTGAATCTTTTTCACCTGAGGTGTTCTTATAACCTAGTCAGTATCAAAACTCCAGTTTTCTACTTCACCACCACAATCTAAAAGTGTCTAAGCCAGACATGTCAAACACGCAACATCACGTGACGCTGCACAACATATCGGGACAGTTTTGCCATTGCCGGCAATGGGGTGGGCGCAGCTTCCGCGTAATGCCTCCGGCCTGTAGGCCAGCAGTTTGACACCCCTGACATCCTTTTTCAAAATGCCTTCTAAATCAAAGCTCACAATATTTCCTTGACCCAAGTAGTAACAAAAGTGTCTACCTGATTTGAAGTTATAAGGAAAATATTTTTTAAAAAAAATAATACAATTTTTTGCATAGAGCAGATTTAAAGTCTCCCTGATAAGAAAAAAAAATCAGGTGGGGGGAATTAAAATAGATTACAAAAAATATTTTCCCAGATGTGGTTTCATAAGAATAAAATCATCTTCTTTGTATTGACCCTGGGGAATTGTCAAATATAGTCATCTTGACAACAATTTACAAAGGGTCTATCACTGCCTTCTTCTATATGGGACTATATTTGACTTTCTCTTTTAGCTTAAAATCCTGGAGCCCACCCATTCAAAAACTATCCAAGCTAAACCCTATTTAGCTATTGAGCACAGACAATTTCAAACAGGAACTGCTATCAGCTGACAAATACTAATTTCTCTCTCATTTATCTAATTTAACCTCTTTACTGACCCTCACTTTTGTGACCTTCTCAATAAACTCTTAAAGAATGTAAAACAGAATATATGAATGTTAGCATAGAAGAAAGCCATGGATCTGTGCCAACAAGCCACAGGATGGGGAAATATCAAATAAGAGATTTGATGGTGCATTAAGAGCATCTAGGGTAAATGGAATTCAGCTAATATTATCTACTTTCCAGATTACTACTATAAGATATCAAGCATCAAGAATCTAATCTTATCTGTCACTGCACAAAAACACAATGGCAAGAAAAGGCCATCTGTTTATGAAAGATGCCACTTAAGCGAGCAGTAGAAGGCACCATGTAAATGCAAAATATTCTTAGCAGTAGATTGTGTGATAACTGAAGAGAGATTTGGCTTTTGTTTTTGTTAAGTGTTTTCAGCTGATGAAACTTCAAACCCCCAATGGAATTGTGTTTATTTTCATTTATTTAGCATTTGGCTTATAATGGCAAGGCATTTTACTATAGGTTATATGTTATTAAAAGAAACTGGAAAAGGTTGAGATTTTTTTTCCCAGAAATGATATGATGTCATTTATTATTTACATACAAAATATTCACTGGTTAGTAAATACAGCAGTTCACAAGAACTCCCAAATATTAATAAGCTTACTTTTTTTGGTTTACAAATATTCTTTCTGTTATATAACCAGCCCAGGAAGATTTGCTGGTTTCTGTTTTCCTCTTTCTTCCTAGTTTTAAAAAAAATAAAAATATAGAAGGTTTTTTATTACTCTGTACCGATTATTTACAAACATATTATATTCAATATATTATTTTTATAAATAATCTATGTAGAGCAATACAACCCATTTATTGCTTTATTTAAACAATCAATCTAGTAAGAATGAGTAAAACAGAAATCAGAAAGTTTTCCCCCATATGAATGTCTTATCCCAGTGGTGGCGAACCTATGGCACGGGTGCCAGAGGCGGCACTCAGAGCCCTCTCTGTGGGCATGCACGCCGTCACCCCAGTCCTAGGCCTTCAGCTGGGTTTTATAAAACCTTTTCGCTTTAGACCTCCACCGCCGTGTGCAAAAAAAAAAAAAGGTTCAATCAATCAGTCAATTTCAACTTCTCACGAGAAAAAAAAGATCTTGCAAAGTTGGAATTGATTGATTGAACTTTTTAGTCCTACCCAGTCTTCTGTTACCACCACAGCCACGCCCACCCAATAGGCCACTCCCACCCAATGGGCCACACCCACCTGGCATCCGATGATGCATAAGTGGGTTTTGGGTTGCAGTTTGGGCACTCGGTCTCTAAAAGGTTCGCCATCACTGTCTTATCCTGATGCCTGAGGTGGTGAGAGACTAAATGGGAAATAAGAGGATTCAGCTGAAACCTGGCAAGACTGAGTGGCTTTGGGTTTGGGGGCTTCACGGTTCTAGAACTAGGTCATCTTTAGTGCTTGATGAGGCTGCACTGTCCCAGACAGGCCCAATTTTCAATCTGAGAGTCCTTCTAGAATCATGACTCCTGCTCAAACAGTAGGTGGTAATCATGGCTAGGAAAGCCTTTACACAATTTCATGTTTTACACCAGTTATGCCCATTCCTAGATCATAGTTACTAGGGAGTTACCTCCTGGTTGGACTACTGTAATGAGTTCTACAGAAGGCTTCCCTTTAAAAGTAGCTGGAAACATCCACTAGTGAATAATACAATAGGTGAATTGCCAGAACAGCACATATTAAACCTCTGCTCCATGAACTGCATTGGTTACCAGTTTGCTTTGGGGCCAATTCAAGATGCTGGTTTTAACCTTTGAAGTCCTTCCTGCCATGGAACTGGATTATCTGACGAATCTCCTCTCCTTGATTACATTAACCTGTCCTATTAGATCCTGCACAGAGGGTATGCTATAGGGTCAATCTGCAATTTGATGGGTCCCAGGAAGTAGGCCTTTTCTGTTCTGGCACCCACTGTAAGGAACACTCTTTCCCACCCACTCAGCCACCCACCTCAAAGTGGGACTAGTTCAATCCCTCATGTTCAGGAGATTGCTCAAGACCTGGTTTTGTCATCAGGCCTGGGGCTCCCAGGGACCCAATGAAAATTTATGATGGCTTCATCACTATGGCTTATAATTACTCTCTGCCATGCTGTATGATTTTAAATTTTTAATACTACCTGTTTAACCTTTTAATGTGGTTGTTTTCATATATTTCTTGTTTTAATTCATTATTGTATGCCACCCAAAGTCAATTTTTTTGTAATGGGCACCAAATAAATAGATAGATAGATAGATAGATAGATAGATAGATAGATAGATAGATAGATAGATAGATAGATAGATAGATAGATAGATAGATAGATAGATAGATAGATATAGAATATGCTACATTGTGCTATGCAATATGTGAAGACCTTTGTATGTTCTTTATAATATTATAGAATGAACACAGAAATATATGGCACAATCAATCAATACTAAGTCAGGACCTATGCTATATTTCTAAAGCAGAAGCAATAATATGCAATGCACTGGAACTATAAAATAAATTTTCAAATGCAAGAAATTTCTATTCTGATTTCTGTTATATGCAATCATTCTCTGTAATAGATAGCACTAGATTGGTTTTAACTGAAACTCCAATCTTCCTAACCAAATTAAAAATTACTGAAATTCCTTTAAATCTATTGCAGAAATTTACAATCTTGTGAAATCTTTTAAGAACTTTGAAATCTCATTAAATGTTAAAGTATAGGAATTAATAAAGAAAAAGGAATATACTGTTTGTAAACTTAAGAGAAAGGGAGGAATATAATAAATTTAATGGTATGATCTTGTGATGTGAAATTGATAAATGAAAATTTATGATTAATTCATGCATGAAACTATTAAAATCTATGCCAGAAACTAAGAAGTGGTAAGGGTGAAGGTTCGTTCTTCAAGCTTGTGGGTTGGTTTCCGAATGTTTTGTTACCAGGCTAGGTAACCTCTTCAGCAGTGTTTAGGGGATGTCTGTGTCACTGCTCTTTTGTTTATAAAGCCTTCAGGTGTAGATATGTTGAGGGTCTTGTGATGGGTCAGGTGTGAGTCATCAGAGAGAGGCTTGTGATGGGTCTTATGATGGGGAGGTTACATCAGGTCAGGGTCATTGGAAGGTGAACTTCTGGGGGGGAGAGGGGGCTTGCATGGATTGGTTGAGGGTCGATGCTGTCTCTGGTTGGCTGTGCGGTTTTTAGATTCTTAGGGGTTCGTAGGCTGCTTGTAGGTCAATGTGTCTGTTGAATTGTTTGTGGAGTGCCAGACTTTGATGAACGGATGGTAGCATGGCTGATGATTTTAGTGTTGCTCCAAATGAACTAGTGTTGTTTGGTGTCGGTGTGGGTAGAGATTTTGGGATCATGGCATTTGACTGCCAGCCGGTGTTCATGGATCCAGTGAATTACAGTGCATTCTGTTAATTCTGTTTTCACTTTGTCATTATGGGATACTGAGTGTAGATTAATGAAAAAAAATGAATTTCAACTGTAGAATCAGGCTGCAGCATACAAAATTGACAAAAGTCTGAATACTTTCTGAATGTACTGTATCTTACAGAATGCTAGAAATCTGAAGGGTTCTAATCTGGTGGAATGAAAAGTAACAGAGGCAGTGGGTGAAGGAAAATAATAATATACTGTATAAAAGAATGACTGCTGCTGCAAAAAAATGAGGGTGAGACAAAAGGTTTTTGTACAGAAAGAAAAAGCTGCAAAAACTGTAGTCTAAGATAACAAGACACAGATAAAATTTTTAAAAAGCAAAGTGAATGCAAGACAATTTTAATGGAAGGTTTTAAAATATTTGAAAATGGGTGAAGAGGGCTAGATATAGCTTTCAACTCATTTGATTTTGGATTAAATTGATTTCAGGGAACGCTTGAAGGCATATTTGGGAGAACTGTGTGAGAATGATAATAATACATTGAAACATGGAGTTGATTCAAATGCCATAAAAGTTAATTTGCAAGAAAGAGCTGATAAAATGCAAAGGATAAATTCTTAGAGAATATTCAGAAATAGTAAGACTGCAAGGGTATATGGTGTAATTGGCAAAACTGCTGACAGTGTGACTGTCCAACTCTTTAAATATATGTGTGAACACTGCATCTGTGCCTGACAATTGGAGCAATGTTGTTCCAGTGTTGGAGCATTTACAACTTCTGGAGGCAACTTGTTCCATTGATTAATTGTTCTAATTGTCAGGAAATTTCTTCTTAGTTCTAGGTTGCTTCTCTCCTTGATTAGTTTCCATCCATTGCTTCTTGTCCTTGTCCTATGCTTTGGAGAATAGCTTGACTCCCTTTTCTTTATGGCAATCCCTAAGATATTGGTACACTGCTATCATGTCACCCTTAGCTCTTCTCTTCATTAAACTAGACATAGCCAATTCCAGCAACTGTTCTTTATATGTTTTAGCCTCCAGTCCCCTGATCATCTTTGTTGCTCTTCTCTGCACTCTTTCTACAGTATCAACATGTTTTATACATCCTAGTGACCAAAACTGGATGCAGTATTCCAGGTATGGCCTTACCAAGGCATTATAAAGTTGTATTAACACTTCACATGATCTTGATTCTATCCCTATTTTAATGCAGCCTAGAACTGTGTTGGCTTTTTTGGCAGCTGCAGCACACTGCTGGCTCATATTTAAGTGATTGTCCATTAGGACTCCAAGATCCCTCTCACAATTACTACTGTTGAACAAGGTACCACCTATACTGTACCTGTACATTTGGTTTTTCTTGCCTAAATGTAAAACCTTACTTTTCTCACCATTAAATTTCATGTTCAAGTCTGGCAAGATCTTCTGTATGTTAAGCCTATCTTCTGGAGTGTTCGCTATTCCTGCCAGCTTGGTGTCATCTGCAAATTTGATGATTTCCCCATCTATCCCCTCATCCAAATAATTGATGGAGATGTTAAAGAATACTGGGCCTAAAACAGAGCCTTGGGATACCCAATTGCATACTTTCTTCCATGTAGATGCAGTTCCATTGAGGACTACACGTTGATCAGCCAGTTACAAAACCAACTGGTGGTGATGCTGTCTAAACCACATTTTTCTATCTTATCAAGTAGTACTGTAGGTTGTGGTCTACTTTATCAAATGATTTGAGTTTCTAAGAATTCTTGTGAAGATGTCAAAACTCTGACAGAAAGAGTTTGAAAAGCAACCATGAGCAATAGTTAGAAGTTCAATGTAGCTTTACGCAGACAAGAAGGAGGGCGAAAACCAGATTTTTTTGCTCTTCAGAAAGTCAATGAATACTGTACAAATGGGGAGGGGGGAAATATATTATATATACTAAGTGAATAGGTTTGAACTATAAAATATTTGCTTGAATGTGGAATTGAAAAGTTGGTTGCTGAATGCAACAAATAGTATGCAATATAAGTAAAGCATGCATGAAAATAAACAGAATATTTCACAAATATTTAATCAGTGAGTAAGAAAAGATATTTCATGTCTCCTTCATTGTTTAATGTACTTATGGATAAATGTCAAAGAACAATTGTGGTGACATTATAGATATGCTGGCGTTTTTTACCAGCACACCATAGTATATAATGATGTCCAAGCCAGCAACACCTCCAGTGCTCACTTTCATTGCTGACTTCATTGCTGCTGGTAGATTATGTCATACTGTAACTGCTAAATATTGTAGTTGATACATGGTTAGCTATTGGGCTCAGTTCTAATTTCAACCAGCTTGCAAAAGCCCAGAAAATGTAACAATTTGGCTCTTCTGAGGCAGTATAAACCAACCCCAGTCTACCACTGAGCATATATGAATGTATACGCAGACAGTGCTGTGTTGCTGGCTGAATAATTAGCAGACAACATTGGATAGATGGTATGATGAAAGGACAAATATGGATCTGAAAACTAATGTATCAAAGCCTAAGGCAGTATGCTTGACAAGGATAATGGAATGCAGAACTAGTAAGTTACATATATTGTGACTAAAAATGAATATGTCTGCCTTGCTACTATGTTTACTAAATATGGCAAAATGGATGAAGAGATGCAAATGCTGGAAAAAATGGTGGGCAGTTCATGATCTATTGTAAGAAATGCATGTTTGTCAAAAGAAGTGAAAATGTATGCATATGAGAGTGTGCAACATCTCACTTTGTTATATGAAAATGAGAGTGGAATATGTCAGGAGAAGCATAAAAATAAGTTGAATGCAATGGAAATAAGGTATTAAAGAAATATTTAATACATAACAAAAATATTTATGGTATAATAAGAGTTGGAGTAAAGAATAAATGATGCTGAATGAATGTAGTTTGAACCTAATTAATGAGAAACCAGTATCCCACTCACTCACCCACCCCAAAAAAGGTTTGGGCATACTGAAAGAAGGAGGAATAAATGGACTGAGGAAAAAGGGGAAGTCTGAGAAAGTAGTTGTTGAATGGAACTCCTCAGCAAGAAAGAGATGAGTAGTTTGAAGAACAAAAGACAATACAGAAATAATGTATGGCTGTAGTGGAAGTGAGGATGGATAGAATGTTTTAGAAAGGTGTAATGAACAGTTTGATTTAATTGGAATTTAGCAATGTCTACTTTCTTTTCCCTTATTTAAGTGTTATATTAGTTTAGCTATTATTTTCCACTTTTATGTGCTGTATCCCAAAACAGAACAATGCAATGGGCATGCACAATACATACTGTGTGTGTGTGTGTGTGTGTGTATAAATAAATAATATAAATAATTTTGGAAGCCTCAGTTGAGATTCAACACTTACAGTGATGAGTTTGTGGAGGATTTGGGGAGGTGAGATGCACTTGGACTACTGGATTTATATGATTTGTCCCAAAATAGTCATTTAGCTGAGCTATGGAGCATGAAAGCCATTGTTTAAGTTTTGTTTAGCACAAATCATCATTAACCTCTAGTTATTTTAATCCTTACCCAAATATTAGGCCATCTGCCTCTGCCTCCCTAAGGCCATATTGTAATATTTCCCTCTTAAATCAGTAAAATCCTTTTCCTTAATTTCAAACCTTTAAGATTATTTAGATATAAAGCAAAAGTTAAATAACACATTCAGTCATATTTTATTACAATTTCACACATTCTTCAAGAATGAACACTGTCAATCAAACTAATGTTCAGGCTAAATCATACTATATTAAAACTCATCTTTTTGCTAGTTTAAAATCTTCATTATGATTAAGAGAAAACAAAAGCTTTATGGTATTGCACACAACTAAATAAATTAATAAACCCCAGATAGAAATGAAAAGGAAAAAAATGCTTATGGCCAATTTTAATAGCTAGCAAGCAAGAGATAATCTAACCTGGAATATTTGTCTATTTTCACAAATGCATAAGGTTCAGGCAGGACCCTGTACTTTCCTTAAAGGTATCTGTTAATTGTCATCCTTCTAACTGCACAGAAAAGAATGTGAAGTTCATGTACAGCTAGAATGAAATCAGAAATTGAAACACCAGAATAATTTATAGAAGCATAGCTTGATATGAAAATAAATAGCTAAACACAAACCAAAATGTGGGAAAAGAATGCTTATTTCCGTATTTTACACACATGCACACTCAGTGACAGAGGTAAGAGGGGAAAAAAGTAATTATAACCCACTTTTGATAAAATGCATCTTGGGAATAGGGGAAGCAGGCCAAGGTGTTCTTAAGATGTGTGCTCCTCAATTTCATTTTAGAAGACAGTGCTCAACACCTAGTTTCTATTGGAGTATGTATATAACATTGTTGTAGCAAAAGTAATAAAAAGACTTATGGCACTTTAAAAATTGACAGATTTATTATGGTAAAAGGGAACTTTTGTGAAACATGTTCTAATTTCTAATTCAGAGAGAGAGAGAGAGAGAGAGAGAGAGAGAGAGAGAGAGAGAGAGAGAGAGAGAATGAGAACTGGGGGAGAATGAAAGAAAAATAAAAGAATATAAAAATATTGAAATTACCTACAGATAATGGCTATTTATAAAATAGTTGCTATGTATGACATGTGGCTTTTCCCAAAGAGGTTGAATTTCAGTTTGAATGCCAACTGAGCCCACTAATCAGCTCACTCTGTTACTGAATGGTTTTATTTATTTATTTAATATGGTTGCCTATCTCAGATTTGTAACTCTGGGCAGCTAACAGTTAAAAATAGATAGAACTGATTGCTTTAAAAAAAAAAAGTAAAGGTTTCTCTCTCCAGTCATGTCTGACTTGGGTGTGGTGCTCATCTCCATTTCTTGGCTGACGGAGCCAATGTTGTCTGAAGACATTTTCTGTGGCCATATGGCCAGCATGGCTATATGCAAAGGTGCACAGAAAGCTGTTACCTTCCCACTGAAGTGATACTTATCAATCTACATATATTTGCATGCTTTTGAACTGCTACCGGTAGGTGGGCAGGAGCTGGAGCAAGGAACAGGAGCTCATGCTTTCGTGGGGTTCTTGGGTCACGAATCTGGGCTGTCAGCTTTCCGGCTGACAAATTCAGCATCTTTAACAGCTGAGCCATCAAGCCCCCTTGCTATATATTAATTTTTTTGCTGTAAAAACATATAATAATAAAGCAACCACAATTCATATATACTTAGGTAAAAGTAAGTAAAATAAAATCTTCAGTGCCTTCTTGCCAAACTATGTCTGCTTTTAGGCAATGGTGTGGCTTCAGAAGTAACAATATTGACTGCATTGTCTTGAAAGTCATTGGAAAGGATGACCAGCTCACTGCATCTTGCCACCTTCCAATATTCCAGACTAGCAAATAAGTAGTCCAAAATCACCTAGCTGGCTTCATGTCTAAAGCGAGACTTGAATTCACAGTCTATAGTTTCCAGCCAGGAGTCTTAACCACTGCACCAAAACTGGCTCTCAGTAGCACCCTAGTAACTATAAATAATCAAAATTAAGCCCATTCAAGCTCTGCTTATTTTTCATTGTGAAATCAAACAACCTGGACAACAGGAAGGGGGTTCTCCCGAGGTGTTCAAAGGTACCTTGTATTAATAAACAAGCCACATGGGACGATCTTGAAAAAAGCAAGCAATGGCAGCACACTTTGTACTAAAAGCATAACTGGATCCAAGAAAATATCAGAAACTCATGTACAACTTTTCTATCATCCTATCAGCTTATACATGCATAGGAGAGGATTTTGCAGATAATGGATTTTATTCCTGTTTCGTATAAAGAGCACCTATTCTCTTTTTAAAAAACTTGTTGATTTGGATGTTATAGATTCTTCTGAACTCAGGAGCCATTTCAGACTAAGGTACTGTCAAAATTTAGGTTAATGTTATTCATTTATACTCAGAAATAATGTATAATTAACCTGTGGATTGTGCTGTCAAGTAAGTGTCAGGTAAATATAAACTGTGTTTATATTTGTGAATGCTAAATGCTGCACACAAACAAGGGGACAAAAGCTGTTGCCTTCTGGCTCTGCTTATTACATTCCCAGAAGCTTCTTCTCTAATCACTTTTGAAAACAGAATGTTGGATTAGGTATGCATTGACTAAACTCTTTTCGTAGTGTTTAGCTGTTTATCCAGCAAATACTGCTAACACCTGCGACCATTTCTGTTATCGTTTTAACAAGCACAACAGTGCTTCACTTCATTCATACAATACAACAGCCCATCATTTTTATTCATACTTACAGTATTTGAAGAAACTACATGATTGTGCAGGTTAACTCAGCTAAGCCAAATACTAAGTAAACCATATAGTTGCTGAACATGATGTCTGAACTTAACTATTAAGTTACTAGATGACCTCCAAAAGTCCCTTCCAACTCTGTTATTCTGTTACTATTTCCTGTTCAAGATATAATATGAATTGTGACTGCAACTTTCATGTTATAGTCTTGAATAGGACTAGTGTCAATAGCAATCTTAGGCATCAACTTTGTTTGTGCTTAAGATATACAAAACAAATACTGTATATATTATTTATATAATCACATTTTGAATGCCCATCGGGTCTCTATGGAAAAAAAAATCAGAGAAATGCATTATTTGAACTCCAGTCTCTCATGTCAAAAGCCAGCACTCTAACCACTATGTTATCCAGCCACCCTCTTTATGCATATATCCCTAAGTATTTTTCTTTTTGATTTATTGCATAGGTCTTCCTGCAGTATTGCTTATATATAAAATGGCGGGAGAAAAGTATTAGAGAATGGCATGGCCAGCATTGAGTGGTGAAAGAAAGAATTTAACTGCCAGCTTGAAGGGGGATCCAAGCCTGCACTGCTGAGAAGGATAAAAAGAACTATTTGTTTGTCCTTTAAAGCAAGTTAGTACTTTTGTGGGAAGTCTCCTGGAATACAAAGGCTCAATGCTAGACTAGGGGGAGAA
The DNA here is from genome assembly GCF_001527695.2 of Protobothrops mucrosquamatus. Taxonomy (NCBI): domain Eukaryota; kingdom Metazoa; phylum Chordata; class Lepidosauria; order Squamata; family Viperidae; genus Protobothrops; species Protobothrops mucrosquamatus. The sequence goes on along the minus strand of NW_015390298.1, from coordinate 12,109 downwards.
ATCATGAAGGAAAGCAATGGCTACATTATATATACATACATACAAACACACAAATATATATAGTCCTCAACTTACAACCATTCATTTATTGACCATTCCAACAAATACAACAGTACTGGAAAAAATTACTTACAACTGGTCCTTGTTCTTTCAATAGCTGCAACATCCCCAGAGGCATGTCATCAAAATTCAAGTCTTAGCAACCAGCATGTATTTACAAGAGATACAACTCCTGAGGTCATGTGATTACCATTTGTGACCTTCCCAGCTGGCTTCTGACAAGCAAAGTCAAAGGGCAAACCAGATTTGCTTAACAATTACATGATTCCCTTAACAATTACGTGATTCCCTTAAGCAGTTATTGCTTAAGAATGGTGGCAAAAAAGGTCATAAAATTGGGTGTGGCTCATTTAACACCTGCTTTGCTTAATAATGGAAATTCTGATCCCCAATTGTGGTCAGAGACACACAATTGTACTCACATATAACTATACATATAACTATACATATATATACACATGCATTTTTTTAAAAAAAATGTCTTACCCATACAACTGTAAACTGAAATGTCTGTCTTTCTGAAAATGATTTTTTTTCTAAATGACAAAAATGACAAATGACAGCTTGGATATTTGCCTTCCATTGGTTTTAATAAAATGATTCCCCACTTTGTATATTGATTCATTCATAGAACTGATTATGTAGCTTGGTTATTCATATTACCAAAACTAGTATGTTAATATCTAACAAGCCCATATCAAAAAAGTGAAAAGAACATTCAGTGACTTAGATTAACATTTTACACCAGCTACAACCATATCCTCAAACTGGTAGTTGCAAGCTCTTCAAAATTCTGCCATGGGAAGTCATCTGGGTAGTTTACTTTCAGAGAGGTTGGGCTATCAGCAATATTAGAGTGTCCCCTGTCTACTCAAAGGCAATATTTGAAACCAGAAGGAATAATATGATGCTTGTTTTCAAGCCAACTTGATAATGTTGCTGTTCCTGTTCTTTCTCCTCCATCTGCTCTTTGCTTATGGCATAAATGAATGCTTGGTAATGAAGTTTATCTCAGTGATGATTAATAGCATTATGTCTGATAAACTTTCTTGAGCTGCTGGCATGGATAATGGCAGTCATCACTGAATTCTGTTTACTTAGTGGGAAGATGCAAAAGCAAACAAGCAAAAAATTAGAATTCAATTTTTCAATATATCAGGATGAAGAACAGCCATAAAGTTAGTTATTAACTGAAATATGCTTCCATCGGGTAGGGAATAAAATCTGTTTCTTTGAAAAAGGTTGTTTGTATTTCATTTTTATATTTAAAAAATCAAGATAAATTCTGGCCATAGTTTAGTATTTCACAGGCTATAAATGTTGGAAATATTTCTGTTTTGCTTTTGTTGTTGTTGTTGTTGCTGCTGTTCTTAGTTTATGTGAATTTAATGGACTGAGCAATGTCAAAGAAAATAGCAAAATGAAGAAATGTGTATTAGGCCACATAGAACAATTCTAAAGATGCCCATGAAGATTTGTTCCAGAACTTGTAGCCATTTAGAAAAATCACCTTTCTCAAGTGAGTCACTTCCATTTTAAATGTTCTCTTTCCCCTTCTGCTACTGTGCAAATCCTTAAAGAATCTGATTTCTCTTTGCTTCAATAGTCAGGTGATAACCAATGAGGGGGTATTATGTTTTACATTTGTTTGTTTACAGAGTTTCATTGGTAGATGGGCAGCTATATAAATTTGTTAAATAAATGGATAACTAAGGTAACAAATATAACTTTATGAGATTATGTTTTGCTCTCCAATTCCTGGAAGCTGCCAAACAAACAAAAACAATGAAATGATTGCGATGTGGCAGATTGTACACCAATCTGGTTATAAATAGAATTATGTGAAAAAAGATGCAAGATATCAACAAAATTTTTGTTCATCCTAAAATTGTTGCTTCTCTCTGAATTGCTAATGTAGTAATATATATGTGTCTTTTAAAATGCTAAAAATGCGAATCCTGGGCATTATATTAACCAAATAAGAAAGAAAAATGAACACCAGGATATAACAAACCAGACTGTTTAACATAAACAAGCCTGTGGTTAAAAAGAGTCACTAAGCTTTCGTCAGGCCAAACTACCGACGTCATCAGAGTTGGAGTAAAAGGAGATCAGGAAGGCAGCTCATATAAGCAGAACAGCTGCTTTTTGCAGGACTGGGGCGGAGGAATTACGGGGGAGATGACAATGGCCTTGGGGGTGGGAGAGGATAATGGCCCTGGGAGGGAGGGAGACTGGGCACAGGGACCAGTTGACAGCCACCCTCCAAGTGCTTGCACATGCTCTAAAAGAGCACTTGAGGATCATAAAACAACTAGCGGAGCCAAGGACAGTTTGCCTGATGCGGAACAACTCTGCACGGTATGGATTAATACAATCAATGGGCCAATGACGCGCTCAAGGAGCCGGGCAAATCCCAGGTATATACATAATGTGAAGTAAAATAAGGTGATCACCAGGATAAAATCATAAACATAAATGTTTAATTTACAAAACCAAGCTTTCGTCGGCCATACTACCGACATTATCAGGGTATAAAATGCTGGATCCAGGAGTCCGTTTTTATGTGGCCGGCTGCCTCTGCGCTTTGATCCTGGATCGGGTCATAGGTCCGCCCATTAGCATTGGCTGTGTAGTTCTTAAAGGGGCCATTTCTAAAGTTGTCCTCTCCTCTTCAATTGCTGTTGTTTTCTTTGTGCGTGTGTGGGTGCCTGGAGATCCGCTGTTCATCCACTCCCAGTCGTCCCTCCCCACCCCCTCATTCATCTTAGTTTGCCTCTGTATTGCTGTGCTATCTAGCGTGTGTGCTTCAAGCTCTGTTCTTCTGTTTGCCAGACCTGCTGCTTTCCTTGCCCGTGTGTAAACTCCTGAGGGTTGGTCGTCTCGTTGTTCCTGTTTCTTGTCGCCCCCTCTCTCTCACTGATGGGTGAGCTCCTGTGTGTGTTAATGGTTTGCTAACCGGGCGTGTCTTTGGAATGGGCTCCACTACTTGTTGTCCTCATTTCCCCCTCGGTACATATATGAGAGCGCAGGAGATACCCATCCCGTTTGCGCTCGCTATTACTTGCCTGTTCTCCCGTTGTATGTATGTATGTATGTATGTATGTATGTATGTATGTATGTATGTATGTATGTATTTATGTATATGTATGTATATATTTATATAAAATTCTGCAAAACCCTAAAAATCATAGTGTACTTATGGTCAAGTTCAATCTGGAATTGCCAGAACATACAAGCAAAATGTGCTGCTTGTATTCAACCTTCCTTCTCTCCTTCCTTCCTTCCTTCCTTCCTTCCTTCCTTCCTTCCTTCCTTCCTTCCTTCCTTCCTTCCTTCCTTCCTTCCAGATTCTTCAATCTGTCATGCCAATGGCAACATTATTTTCTACCTCACAATTTTTTTTTGTTAACAAGAACACAAATTTTACAAAGATCAAATAGCAGGCTTCAGACAGGAAGGCGGTGCAGAGAGTGGTTCGAATGGCCAAAAAGATCATTGGCAGTTCCCTCCCTCCCATCCAGGACATAGCACAGAAGCATTGCTTGAGCAGGGTCCGTAAGATTATCTGGGACACTACACATCCTCTTCATGACCTATTTTCCTTGTTACTTTCTGGGAGGAGGCTTCGTGGTATCCGTAGCAGAACATCCCGATTCAGCCATAGTTTCATTCCATACAGCATTAACCTTGTGAATTCTCAAGCTTCCTCCTTCCATTATATATTCAAAGTGGATAATATTTAATATTTATTTTCTATGCATATGTAGGGGTGTGGGTCTATACATATGTTGTACATAGTATGTTTAGGTGTGTGTCATGTATGTGTTTCACTTTGAAAGTGGGCAACTAAATTTCATTTTTGATGTGTGTCGTTGTGCCCATAGTAAAAAAATGACAATAAAGATTATCTTTTTATCTTTGAATATAGTTTGTAAATATCAAAGGATTCAGAAAACTTTTATGTTACAAAAACATTATAACTAATATGTCAATTTAATAATAAATAAAAATACACACTGCTAATATAAAATATCATTTTGTAAAGCAATAATTTTCATAATCAATATTAACTCTGAACTCCTATTCCTATTAATAAATCAAAAGCTTTTGTCATGTTATGAAAGAACATATCCATTTTATGATCAAGTATTCCAGCCATCACAAATTGTTATGTCACAATCTCTCTAACTCACATTGAACTATTCCTGATCATACCATTACTTTGATATGAAGAAAATTGGAATATCTAGGAAGAGTAAAAGCATATGTTAATGTTTATACTTTATTATATCTTTCCCACCATATGATGGAACAGGAATAAAACATGCTATTTTCTGACAGAAAATAGGATGTTAAAAGTTCAGAACCAAGTCAAAATATTTTCATATCTGAAGCAGAATAGAAAATGATATTGTCTACTTATTCATACCAAAATATATATTAAGCAGCTGGCAATTTATTACTCTTGTGTGACATTCAAACTCTACTGCTTTAAGGTACCAAGTAATAGAAGGAGTTCTATACACTTTCCTGAAATACTTCTCATATCTTTTTGACTGGAAAGAGTGTGGTAGGCAAAACAGATTAGCTCAAAAAGCTAAAATCTAAATGGATGGCATAGTAATCAGAAAACACTACAAGTATAAATGTGCAACTTCACTTTTTATTTAGTGAAACGTCAGCATGCAACTTGAAATCTGTGTAATTTTTCTGTGGTTAATGTTCTCATAAATACTTCCCTTCACAGTAAAACAGATGTTCAATCATGGATTTCCTTCTTAGTTGGAACTAGGCACAATTAAAATGCTGGAAAATCTTTCTTTTATAGCTCCAAGGCTATATTAACATCTACAAAGAAAAGGGGCAGACACTAATATGGAAGTTGCATGAAGCACAGCAGATGTAGAACATCATATTAAAGCATTCTTTGGTTACATGACAATCTCTCAGGTGTACTGACATCTGTATTAAAAAAAATCTGTAGTTGAAAACCAAGACTGAGCCACAAGTACCTCTTACTATAACAATCTATAATTATCAGAAATTGTGACTGAAGTTACTTGAAACAATTCCTTACAAAACCAATTTTGATTGCAGGCTGTGATATATATCAGAAGCCATAAGTTTTTAAAAGTTAAACAGGAAATGAGACATGCATGATGATCCCCAATAATGAGCTGGGTGAGATGTTATTCATATTTCTCACTGTTTATGCCACCTGCAGCAACTAGAGCAACTATTTCTCAAAAGCTATCTTATGATTGCTAAGGCTGATACAGTTTCTTTTGGAAAAAAAAAGTCTATTCACCAAGATGGGACAGGAACAAAGGAAGCTCAGAACATTACTTGAAGGGCACCAACACATCACAATTGAATGTATGAAAGGCAGCCATTTTGAAGGGTATTTTTCAGCCCTTAAAATAGAGACAGAGCTTGCAAACCTAACAGCAAGGGGAAATGCTTAAACAATTAGCTTTTCTTCCTTTGCCTTGCTTTTCACTTCAGTAGTACAACTGTTACTGGCTGCATTATTCCTTCATATTTATCCTTCCCATTACAACGGAGATTAAGAATTCAAGTTACCCACCTACCTACCTGCCCCAGACAACCTAGTTAATTGTAATAGATAATGATAGCTGTCATCCAACTCCATTCTCTTATGTGTACTGAAGCCTTTGGAGTGGTGATTGTGTAGATTCCCTAAAATAGCCTTGTCTCTAAATGGGGCAAACTTGTATTTATTTATCTACAAAGCATTCTTAACGTTGCCCTTTCCCATGTAGTAATAAACTTTCAAAGAAGAAAAAGCTTCCCATGATACCAGAAGCTTTCATCAGCTGATTTTTATTTATAAATATTAAAACATTTATCTACTGTCTCCCATAAAATATCTCAAAGGACCCTGCAATCAAATTCAAAAAAGAAGCAACATCAAATAAAAAGTTATTGTAAAAGTGGTACATTAAAAATGGATAGGAAATAAAAACTAGTCTCTGTTTTTCTGTTTCCTACTCAAGCAGGAAAGACATAATTGAAAATATGGAGAATACACCATAGGTGTTCCTCAGTTACTGGGGAGAGAGCTTTCAAAAGAGCAGGTATAACCCCAAATAATTGGCCTTGTCATGAATGACCATAAGAAGACAATCAACATTCATGGCATACCAAATAGATCCTCCTGGGATGGAGGAGGTGATCCTCCACACCCCATAAATACAGCAATTTGACTTACATTTAGGAACAAATAGGGAATTGATACAGAGCCTAGATCATAGATATTATGTGCTTATGCTGGTGTCTACCAGCCAGCGCTTGGACCATTACATTCTGGCCATTATATTACATTCCCTAAACCCAATGAAAACTTTTGGATGATCCTCAAAAGCAACGCCATGCATTATGCATTGCAATAGAACAGACAGGTGTGGGGAGAGCATGAATTATTGTTGCAAAGTCCTTGGATTCTGAGAGGGTCACAACTAAAGTACCAGATGAAATTGGGTGAGCACAAGCTAACTATGGCATCTGCCGGCCTATTTAACAATAGCTATATTTCCAGGGGGACCCCCAAATCATGGACTTGGTCTTTCAGAGGCAATATTACCACATCAAGAGACATACTGTAGAGAATCTATAAAAAACCAACTCTGTCTCACTTGGGTTCAACTTCAGCCTGCTTTGTCCTGTCAACACTCTCACAGCTTCTGGACACTGGAATAAAACATTGACCATCTCTCTTGAATAGACTGGGAAAGTAATGTACAATCAAATTATTATACGCATATTGCTAATAGTGTAATCCAACCAATGTATGACATCTTCAAATATCTTTGTGTATATTTTAGAAAGCAGGGAGAAATTATCTAAACCTATGTCATTCCATAAGAGGGTGCCATAAGAGAGTCAGACTCTCCCTATCCCTAACCCTGCCCCTCAAATAAAAACCATCTACTGATGAACATTCACAACAATGCTTCTAATCCCAGCTCCTGCTGAAAATCTGGAAGGATACCATGGTTAGTGATTTCAAAGAGTGTAGAGAGGTTGAAAAGGACTAAGAGGACTGCACTATCCTTCTCTAAATCATGACAGAGGTCATCCACAAAAACAATCAAGGACATCTCCATTCCATGAACATTAACTTGAAAGAGTTAATCTGTTTCTTCTTGAGTGCTGCATATTGACCTCGGTTTCAGTAGCCTTCTCATGGAATAAAAGTTTAGAGACCAGATGATAGATATCAAAAACACATGGCTCCAGGGAAGGCAGGCAGTTGGCTTTACTCCTTCCAAAATGATGCATTAAACACTTCCCAGATCTAGTTTGTTACAGCCCCACAAAACTGTTTAGGAAGCCAGGAGGTCTGTCAATCAAGGCAGGAAGTTGCCAGTGACAGCCAAGAAATCACACTATCCACTTCCTCAGTTCCATAATCAAAAGGAGCCCAAACAATCCTTTTAAGCACCCACCAGGAAAAAAAATCTGCATAAAGAACCTGAGTAGACTATCCTAATCAGCCTGTTCATCCTACAGGACTTTATGCTGATTGTCAATCTCATTTGGCCAGGGTGGTGAGCAGGTGGGAATTCCCTCCATATCCATATCATTACACAAGAGTTATGGGAGGTCCAAAGTGTGGCTACCTACAGCCTTGTAACAGGAAGGTGATTTACGAGGTATTCTAGTTCAAGGATACTTAGGACTTTATATAACAGTAATTAGAAATTTAAACCTTGAATGAATGGACATTTTTGGCAGGAGGAGAAAAAAATAGGTGCTATCAATTACATATGCTTTCTCTATTCATATAATTAAAAATCAGTGTGCAAAGTGCAAGTAATGGCTCTGATCCTTCAGGCATGCTCAACTTCTCAAACTTTTTAATAACTACAAATGATTTTTTTAAAATCAGTTTCACCCAGATCAGATACAGGGTGATTACCAGGACTCAATATGACCATTATATCTTTACTTATTGAATGAAATTTCTTATTTTTTAACTGCATGTGCTACTTTAGGTGGCTGATAGAAGCTCTTGTCTTTTTAATATATTATAAAGTGTTTAAGGCACACTTTGTTGTCTAAAGCAGCTCACTGAGAGCAGGAATTTTAATCAGGAATTATAAAACACTATTTAGTTAAATAGTCAGCATACTTAAACAGAGAAAAAGATGCATATTTCCACTCTGATATTATTAAAGTGATTTATTAATATTAATTTTGCACGGGGAAAATTAAATCTTTTAGAAATGCAATTACTTAATGCTTAAGACTTAATTTATTATGTACAAAGCAGAATGTCCAGGCTGTTTTGAGTAACAAATTCACACTTCTTCTTTTTTTCTTTCCTTTTTTTAAAACTCGCTTTAGGAAGATAAAATAAACAGAACTGAATCCAAAAAAACATTCATCTAGAATATTGCTTTGCTTTTGTATTAAGAGCTACCCCAAACTTAAAGAATACAATACAGCCAATGGCATAATAGAGAAAATGAAATCCTTATTCCTCCAATAACTGGAAAATTATGCTGGACAATAACTGGACAATTAAAGAAAAAAAGTAGAAAGGCAAAGACAGGACATAAATCTCTTTCCATCCCCTCATTCTAAAATAAATTCTATGCCTTTTACAGAATTCATGAAGGATGATGGCTTACCAGCACATTTCGTTCTTGTTGTGAGAGGAGGCCCAGGGGGTCCAGTACCCCCTTCTCCAGGACGGGTAAGAAGCACTCTGATCTCATATTCCACATCAGGGTCAAGATGCCATAACTTGTAATTGGGAGAATCCACAATGTGGGTTTCAGCCCAATTTCCATTGGTTGTACGATATTCTACCTCTTTCAGGATGATGGGGCCATCACCAATGATGGAGTTGGCATTTGGTTTGATCCATAGGTATGTCGCTCCAACTGCTAGAAGTTCTGGAGGAGCAATAGGAGTGGGTGGTTCTGAAAGAAACAACAACAAAAAGAGATCTATAAACACTGTTTTTTTTTTCTTTGTGTGTTAGCTCACTCTGTTTGAAAAGGTATTGTGCAATGTAAAAGAAACAATAGATGATTTTCAAATATTATCTAGAGGAAAGTAAAGGAGAAATAGAAATAATTTATTGATTAAAATACTTATGCAGATTTTAGCACTGGAACAAATAGTTTATTTTCAAGAAATTGTTTATGTAGAAGAAGCAATTCCTTTGATAAATCATACCTCTCAAATAATCACATTTGAAATAGTTTTGTAGTTGTGTTCAGGTGACCCACCCAGTACAAAGAATACAATTGCAAAGGCTTTATTAACTTTCAGTTTAAATTCTGAACCGAACCTGCACACAAATTCTCTGCTAGTATTTCTCCATTTGGCAATCTTCATATGTATTACAAGTTTAATATCTGAAACCTCTAGTTGTGCTCATGCTGATTATATGGTATATAGTTGCAGTCCTAACAAATCTGAAAACACCAAGTTGGGAAAAGCTGCTGTTTTCAACAGGCTCTGCCAAAATAGTCAAAAGATCCTTACAAATCCATAATTTCACTAATAAGTAATCTCTGCTTATAAATAATTATGAATGAATGTAAACTGAGGACCAATTTGTGTGGGCATAGATTGTTTTCCTTTCTCTTACAGATATACTTTATGAGTACATTTATATTTTAACTCTATTCTTTTTCTTGAAAACACAATCATATTGCTAATAAACCTTTAAGCATGTCACAATTATTAATTCATCTAATGCCAAGAAAACATATTGTCCATGTAAATATATAACTATCACGCTTAGCACATTTGCTGGTAACTTTTCCCATTCCTGAAAGATGAAATATTTTTTAGAAGAAAAAATGAGAATACTGAAAAAAGCGGATGGGCACAGGACAACTAGGGGTAGACAAAATGTTCCAACAGTAGACACACAAGACATTTACATTCAGTTTGGGTTCCTGCACAGACATAGGGGTCTTTTATTCTTTGTCCCAACTGAATCATCATCAACATTTTAGCATGTCTGAAACTTACATTGCCCCAAACCAGATCCATGAATATTAACAAATGATTTTCCTTCTGGCAATGTAAACTATAGTAGTATAGAGCCTAATATGAACTGGAACCACAGCATGCAGTAAATATTAAAGACTTCTTACAGTCCTCTAACATTCCAGATCCCAATCTAAATCTGGACCCTGAAACAAAGTTCTCGATAAAATGAAATTAGCAGAAAAACACTGTACATGAAAAGCAATAGTACATGATAACCCATGTCTATGTTCATTAGAAAAGATGTACATACCTTGTTGGTCTTATTCTATTAACTCTGAGACCCTTTTAATCACTAAGAACTTGTTCTTAACTCACAGNATATTGGTGAAAACTACTGCTTCCCTTGAAATAAAGGGAAATTATTTTTAAGAGAAACCACCGTGATAGAAGTGAAAACACAGATTTTAAGACATTTTTATTTAAAGTCCCCAAATATTTATGGGGGGACTTTTTAGTATTTGGAGAGCCAGGATTACTTGTGACCTTTAGATAATTTTGAAGAAATATATACATGTAAACTGACTCTACAAAGGCACTTAGTAAGGTGACTATGTCTCCTACAGTAGAGAGGACAGGATCTTCATTTGTTTTAAATGTGATCCTTCCAATTAGAATAACTGCATCACTCGATGGAGCTAGCATTTTAAAAGGCCCTAATCAAACCATTTTGCTGAATTATTTATGCCTGCTTTACCAAAGACACAGTAACTAGAAAGAAAGAGGTTCCTATATATGTGAAGTAAAAGCATATATTAACACCCAGAGAACAGGGGTAAACTAAGCATTCTGAGTGATGTGGTTAGCCACACAGAGTTAAATGAAACACTCACTGAAACTAAAGCATGAAATTGATAATAATGATGAGAGTCCTACACTTGTAAAATAACTGAAATAGATTTATTTTTATTCTGTTCTTGTGTTATTATTTCTGCTGCTTGTTTTCTAGCTATTTTAGAAATTTAAAATAGAAAAAGCTGTTTTTTCTCAATTTCCCTTAAATGTTAATTTGCTTGTCATAACTTGTGGATATACATGCACTGTGCATTTTTGTACATTGATTTGGGGAAATGAAAATGATTGAAAGAGATAGATTATTTCAATGGGCTGTGTAAACCTAACTCTCAAGCACAAATTCTTCAGAGGCTGTGTTAAATAAATTATCACACACTAGCATTTGTAATTATACTACATTCTTATGACATGCTTGATAAAACAAGAGTTTAAAATGATATGCGTCACATCTACCAAAATCACATTTTTTTCATGTTTCTGAACAAGTTTGATTTCAAAAACCTTAATAAAATATGAACAGGAAATAAGCACTCCATCCTCGATTCATGAATACATCAAAATATAAACTTATGTTCTGTTAAATTCTATTCCATGTTTTTCTTTTCATTCCTGTGTGAAATTTCCACATCACTTTTTCTTCCATACGCTAGGTGAAAGGGCACAGAAAGTTTAGTGTTTATAAAAAAGTTGGTGAAATGCAGAGAAATGGGGGAGGGGGGGACAACATAGCTTAGCTGGATGGTGACAAGTTACATAACTTACCAAACCTGTTAGTCCTGATGAAGGCTACACCATTCTTCAGCTACCTGTACATTAGAACCATTTCCCTCCTATTTGGTTATGGCTTCCTGGGAGATGATATGCAGTTGGGTTCTGACAATGATGAATTTTTCTTTGATAGACGATTGCTCCCACCAACACTTAGGCAAGCAATGGTTCACCCCCTTTCCAAGAAACCATTGATAGATTTGACTGTCATGGACTCTTTATGTCCTGTTTTCAACCTTCTCTTTTTAAATCTCAACTGGCTCCTTGGTTTACGGAGGAGCTGAGAGAAATGAAACGCCGGAAAAGACGCCTAGAGAGCAGTTGGAGGACTAGCCGAACCGAATCCGACCGAGCACAGGTAAGGGTACATGTTAGATCCTACCTTGTGGCGATGAGGGTGGCGAGGTCTAATTACTATTCCACCCTCATTGCGTCATCGGATAACCGC
>NW_015390297.1:152812-160183 GCF_001527695.2 Protobothrops mucrosquamatus | reverse complement strand
TGTGCGCGGGCGCCGATTTGCAAGCTGCTCTCCTTCCCTCCGGGCCGCGAGCCTGGAAAAGTTGGAGACCTCTGTCCTAAATGACCGTATTAAGACCTTGATCCCAACTGAAGGCGGTGGAGAAGATGAACAATCTTGAGGCTTTGGCACAGGTTGTGATCTGCACCAGGTCGTTGCAGACCTTGTATGTCTCACCAGCCTTTGTGTTCCTTCTCTCTAGTTGATTCCGGTGTGGAAACCTTGGCGGGGTTTATGGCAAGCAACGGCACGACAGACGTTGTGAACCGGAATGGGCCCGCCACTCCCCCCAACACCCTTCAGCTGCGCTCCTCTCACAACGAACTGCTGAATGCCGAAATCAAGCACACGGAGGTCAAGCACAGCACACCTCCCAAATGCAGGAAAAAATACGCCCTGACCAACATTCAGACAGCCATGGGTCTTTCCGACCCCGCAGCCCAACCTTTGCTGGGCAGCAATTCCTCCAACATAAAGCTGGTGAAAAACGGAGAAAACCAGCTTAGGAAAGCGGCAGAACAAGGACAGCAGGACCCCAATAAAAACCTGGCCGCTCCGTTGGTGACCGCGGGTCTAAACATAACTTCTGAGAAGTTGGAGGGGAAGGAACCAAGCCAACAGGACTCTTCCGGCGGCGAAATCCTGCCCGCCCAACACCGAAGAACTAAGAGCTTCCTAAACTACTATGCAGATCTTGAGACATCGGCCAGGGAGGTGGAGCAGAATAATGGCGAGAGCCAGGTGGTGGCAGCGGAGGAGAAATTGCCTTCACAATGCAATAGTCAAACATCCGTGGTCGTGGCGAACGGCGATCCCTTGCCTCCAAAGCAAGACAAGGCAGCGAGTCCTGAAGATGGGCCAACAGCAGCCATCTCTTCCAGCCCAGAGACGAAAAAGGATCACCCTAAAACTGGCGCCAAGACAGATTGTGCGCTACACAGGATTCAGAACCTGGCTCCCAGTGATGAGGACTCTAGCTGGACCACCTTGTCTCAAGATAGTGCTTCTCTGAGTTCCCCGGAGGAAACAGGTAAGGATGCTTCCTTGAGGTGCTTTGGACCCGGGCGGAGACAGGTGAGGCAAGAAAGACGATGTGCCTAAGTGTAAGGAGAAGCGTGAAGGAGAAGAGCAGACAGAGATGAAGGGCGGAGTAAAGCACGCCATCAGCTTAGAATAGAGAATAGAACAGAATAGAACAACAGAACAGAAAATGGAGTAGAAAATGGAATGGAGTGGAACGGAGTGGAGTGGAGTGAGTGAAATAGAATGGAATGGAATGGAATATAGAATATGGAGTGGAGTGGGATAGGATGGGATGGGACAGGACAGGACAGGACAGAACAGAACAGAACAGAACAGAACAACAGAACAGAAAATGGAGTAGAAAATGGAATGGAGTGGAACGGAGTGGAGTGGAGTGGAGTGAGTGAAATAGAATGGAATGGAATGGAATAGAATATGGAGTGGAGTGGGATAGGATGGGATGGCATGGGACAGAACAGAACAGAACAACAGAACAGAAAATGGAGTAGAAAATGGAACGGAGTGGAGTGAGTGAAATAGAATGGAATGGAATGGAATAGAATATGGAGTGGAGTGGGGTAGGATGGGATGGAATGGGATGGGACAGAACAGAACAGAACAGAACAACAGAACAGAAAATGGAGTAGAAAATGGAATGGAGTGGAACGGAGTGGAGTGGAGTGAGTGAAATAGAATGGAATGGAATGGAATATGGAGTGGAGGATAGGATAGGATGGGATGGGACAGAACAGAACAACAGAACAGAAAATGGAGTAGAAAATGGAACGGAGTGGAGTGGAATGGAATGGAGTAGAGTGAGTGGAATAGAGTGGAATGGAATGGAATAGAATACAGAGTGGAGTGGGATGGGATGGGATGGGACGGAATAGAATAGAATAGTGGTGGGGGTTTTTTGTTTTAAACAATTAAACAACTGTTTAAGTCAAGGATTACCTTCATTATGTTTCATTTGGGCCATCTGCTTTCTGAATGGCCCACAAACAGGAAGATCAGTCCAGTGATGTGGCTAGTGATTAAAATACAGGCAGTCCTTGACTTACGACGGCAACTGAGCCCAATATTTCGGTGGCTAAGTGAAACCATTGTGAAGGGAATTTTGCCCCATTTTACCGTGACCTTCCTTGCCGCAGTTTGTTACGTGAATCACTGCAGTTGTTAAGTCAGTTGCCCGGTCGTTAAGCGGATCTGACTCCCCCCCCTTGACTTTGTTTGTCAGAAGGTCACAAAAGGGGATCACATGACACACACCCCCGGGGACGCTGCGACCGTCATAAATATGAACCAGTTGCCAAGCGTCCGATTTTTGATCCCATGCTCACGGGGATCTTGCAAAGGTCGTACCTCTGAAAAATGGTGGTAAGTCACATTTTTGAATGATCACTAAACGAACAATGACCTGTAGCGTGAAAAAAAGTGGCCACCGTTGTCCAGCTCTACAGTAGGTGTCTGCTCTGGCCTTACCTACAGAGTTTGGTTCTTATGTGGTCCTCTCTGTTTAACTGTGTACGAGGAGGCCAACCAAATTCCTAGCAGATTTGTGATGCTTCCCCCCTCCTTTTTTTTTTAATCGCGCTCCGATCAATTCGTCAAAAGCCATAAAAAGATCCTGAAGTCCCGGAAGGACTGTCAAGCCATTAAAAGAGGCCACGTTCACAGCCTGATGGGTCCAATTGATCCACGGGCGGCACTGTGGCACTTAGAACATTAACCTTGAACATTGGCCAAACTTAGCTTGGCTTCATGGAGACTTTGCTATACGGCTTGTTTCACGTTGACAGGGGGACAGATCTGAAGTCTACCTTTTGGAAGTCCTTTTTTGCACTTGTTGGCTGTGGGGTTCAGACGAGTCTTGATTATGGAGTCGTAGAGCTGGGAGGGACCTTGGAGCAATTCTAGTCCAGCCCCCTGCCCAAGGCAGAAGTCCTTATTGTATGCCAGACAAAGGGTGGAACTGTTCTGTCCCAGCCTACGTGAGTCCTTGTTAAGCTCACAAGGAGAAACCCCTCTTCCAACAAGCAGGCTGGAAGCGCAGGAAAAAAACAATCCCCTTTTATTATTCGCAGAACTGAGTCCATGTCCAAGGCAAACAAACACAGTTCACAGAAACTCGATCCTCAACATGAATGGCTGCCTTTGGCAATCAGCACCTCCCACACCTTCCCTTTCATTATGCAGCCAAGGCGTGGCTTCTTAATGCCTTCTCCTTCGCCTTTGGAGCCGCCCCATTGCATTCCTCTGTCCTACTCTCTTTTCTTGCCGGCGTTTTCGTGCATCCTGGATTTGTCCCAGCTGTTCTTCATCACTGTCCAACTCCGGCTCCCAGCACAGCTGTGTCCCAGCCTGAGCGCGAGTAGAGGGGCCAGGCTCCTCGTCAGACTAAGTCTTGGAGCTCCTAGAGCCTTCCTCTGACTCTGATGTCCCTCCAGGCCCCTCCTCCTCCTCCTCTGATTCCTCAGACTCATCTGCCGGGTCCACTGGATGGCGAGGAATCACAACAGGAACAGCTTGTCTCCAGAAGTTCTGGGTGTTCCATCACTGGAGGCTTTTAAGAAGAGACTGGACAGCCACTTATTTGTGTGAAATGGTACAGGGTCACCCCTGCTTGAGTAGGGGGCTGGACTAGAAGACCTCCAAGGCCTCTTCCAGCTCTATTCTGATTGATTGGCTTTCCTATGAAGAATGAGAGAACCAACCTAGAACTAAGGAGAAATTTCCTAACAGTGAGAACAATTAACCAGTGGAACGGTTTTGCCTTCAGAAGTTGTGGGTGCTGCATCACTGGAGATTTTTAAGAAGAGATTGGACAGCCATTGGTCTGGAATGGTATAGGGTTTCCTGCCTGAGCAGGGGGTTGGACTAGAAGACCTCCAAGGTCCCTTCCAGCTCATTCTATTCTGTTTATAAAGTACTCCAATCCATCCAGTTTTGACACTCAACAAGAACAATTTTTAAACGGAGAGTCCTAGCTATCAGCGCTCAAACGGAGATGGAGTTTAGCAACTGGACAGCTACTAGTCTGAAATGGTATAGGTTTCCTGCCTGAGCAGGGGGCTGGACTAGAAGACCTCCAAGGTCCCTTCCAGCTCTATTCTATTCTACTCTCTCTTCCTGGCTAATCCCTGAGGTGGCATCTGGCGTTTGCCCAAGTCCCTGTTTATCAAGCAGGAAATGGTACGGGAAGAAACAGACATAATTTAATTCAGACCTCTCTTTAAAAAAAGAAAGAAAGAAAGAAAGAAAAAAGGAGCCTTAAAAAGCCACCGTTTTTTTCAGCCTAGGAAATAAGTCATTTTAAACAAGAGTGAATTTGGCCTGATAAAGAGATGCTTCAGCACTTTCTGTCTGGACTGGCGGGACCGTTCCTGCCAAAACCGCGGGCTTGATCTACGCTCCCCAGTGGATATTTAAAAAATATAGCAAGACGGGGAAGGCTTGAATTTAAACAAGCCACTAGGCAAAAATCTATAAATTTAGTGTTCGGGAAGGTTAAAACTGGTTGCTGGATGGTCTTAGGAGCAAATTACCGCACAAGGGAGACATACATGAAAGAGTGAACGCATTTTTTCTCCGTGAACGAAATTGATGGGAGAAGATCCGATCTCTCGCTCGCGTCCAAAATACGATGTTTGCAGGCTGCGTTCCATTAGCCCCCGTCTGTCAAAAGTAATAAATTTTGATTTTTGATAGGGCAGAGAGGTGTAGAGAGAGAGAGAGAGAGAGAGAGAGAGAATACAGTAGATATACAGTAGATCTCTGCTTGTTGTTGCACCTGAGTTGTAATAAACGGCACTCTGAGGGAATAGCCAGGAATACGTTCACGGTCCACCATTTTGTAGTCTTGCGCAATTCAGATGCTTCTTTAGCGTAAACGACGATCTGTGGAAGATTACTTCTAATACCAGTGACCCTCAACTTACAACTTAACAGTTGAGCCCCAAATTTCTGTTGCTAAGCGAGGTGGTGGTTAAAGTGAATTTTGCCTCATTTTACGACCTCCAGGATCTTCTGGAGACAATCTGCTCTATGTTTGAACATCTTTAGAAGGTCTACATCGGACGTTTTGCACCACTGATCCGAAATTCTGGATTTGGGGTCTTCATTCCTTTGGGGGGGGGGTTTCTTTCCCTCAGCTGTCCTGAAGGGATGATTGTTGGTTATTAACGATAATATTCTTGTTGTTATGAACGGCTAGGATCATTACAGGCATCTAGTTTTTCGTTTCCGTTGGCTTTTGAGGTACGTTTTGAGATAACAGAGGTTCTAGACAGGTTACAACCCAAGAGTGTTGATGCCAGGCAAGTAATTTCACCATCCTTAATCACTCACACACCTTATTAAGCTTTCTTAGAAATTCTGTGGTAAAATCAGTTAAATCACCGGCATTCCGAGAATAATATAGGTTAGGAATGGAAGAAGGTGTTTCACTGTGTTCGGGACGCTTGCCGTATGAAGAGCATATAGCTTTGGAATCAACTATGACATCATTGTCAAATGGAAATTCGGAGAAATAATAGGCCACAATATTTGGACACACGTTTCGTCTATCACGGGGTAGGCAACCTTGGCTCTTTTATGACTGGTGGACTTCAACTCCCAGAATTCCTGAGCCAGCATGGCTCAGCTTGGAAATCTCTCCCTTTCCCCTCAGCATGGCTGGCTCAGGAATTCTGGGAGTTGAAGTCCACCAGTCATAAAAGAGCCACGTTTGAAGACCCCTCAGTTAGAGGAACATATGAAAGCATAATTAATGTTAATTAATGTAGACTTTATTAGTTTAGAGCAGGGGTAGGCAACCTTGGCTCTTTTATGACTGGTGGACTCCAACTCCCAGAATTCCTGAGCCAGCATGGCTCAGCTTGGAAACCTCTCCCTTTCCCCTCAGCATGGCTGGCTCAGGAATTCTGGGAGTTGAAGTCCACGAGTCCTAAAAGAGCCACGGTTGCCTACCCCTGGTCTATCAGATTGCAACTTGAAGACTTGTGGGACTTCAACTCCCAGAATTCCTCAGCCAGCCAGGGAATTCTGGGGGTTGAAGTCCACAAGTCTTCCAGTTGCCAAAGGTCTGGGTTTCCTCCGGTCTTTTGTAAGTACAAAATGCAGATTCCTTAAAAACCACATTTTTATTGGTTCATCTACATTTGACATTTGGATCTGGAGGTCCAGCACCCAAAGTCAGATTCCCGTAATTGATTTTTAAAATAATGTCTCATGCAGACTTTAATTTGATTTCAATTTCGGCTGTGTTTTTTGTTGTTGTTGTTGTTTTTTTAAGTAGAAAAACAAAAGGCAGTTTCCCAAGTCATTTTGGCTGACACGGTTCTTGGCAGTGACTTAAATTATTGATCAAAGCAAGGAGGAGGGATTGAGGAAGGCAGTACTTCTCCTAATAGAACCGTTTCACTAAATCAATTGTGCCATTACTGCAATGTATCTTTGGGGAGTTGAAGGCTGCAGCCTTGTTCAAAATTTATTTTTTATTTTTTGCTTTTTGGAAGTGAACCTTTGCGATAAAGGTTATCGAACCTTTCCTTTTCCTGCCCCACTTCCCCCCCTTTTATATATATATGTAAACTGCCCAGGTTCGAATCCCATAAAGGGTATGGCTAACTGATGAAAGCAGAACAACCTAGAAATGGCCATCTTAGTCTCCCGATTTAATTCTTTAACTCTTTGTCAGAAAAAGAAATTTGGATTTAAAAATGTTTCGCAGTTGCGACTTGAGCCTGCTTAACGCCCCTAGTTGGGGGGCTGCATGGTAAAAGATATTGTAAAAAGTAAAAAAAACTGCAGTATAGCAGTTAAAAATGTCCAGGTGTTCTCAATTAGACCGGTCTGTCTGGAAAAAAAACAAACAACTTCCTATACACACACACACACACACACTAGCTGTACCCAGCCACGCGTTGCTGTGGCTCAGTCTGGTTAAGTGGAAAAGAAAGAAAAGAGAAAGCGCACGTTTGTGTCACAGGTGTGACATCTATATAATGGTAGGTATATATAAACACGCGTGTATTCGAATGCAATGTTGTGTCAAAATTTCAAAGCAATCGTTGAAGAACTTTCGGAGATTTAAGATTTTGAACAAACGAACATTTACATATTATAATATATGTGTGTGTGTGTGTGTGTTTTCGTAGATTTCCACGGGTACAGGTATGCAGGTCTTGGCGTATTCGGGTCTTTTCCCGTGTAAGATTGAGAGTATCTTGGCGACGTTTTGACGAGGTCCCACTCGTCATCTTCAGGCTGGGGTCTTCGGCTTCGTGCTTGTGCGAGCAAAGTGTGATCGGAGCTGCCGTCTCTCTATAA
>NW_015390297.1:142835-152164 GCF_001527695.2 Protobothrops mucrosquamatus | reverse complement strand
TTACGCATGTCACACATCACTTCCCGTTGTCTCCTTTTCTTAAATCATCCTAAATCCACGGAGTCTGGTCTTCCCAAGTTTTTCAGCTTGAAGCCGGACGAAGTCGCTCCGCCATATAACGGAAGATTAGTTTTGAAGTGCTCGGCGTTTAGTTGGTAGATCCGTCGGATGGCTTTGATAAATAACCGGGAATTATTCTTTTATTATTATTATAATTTTTACCGAGACGACAGTTGGCACAACCTGGATTAATCACCTGTTCCATTTGTCAGCCTTGGTATAATCCAGTTACGGAAAAGTCGACCTATAAATCAGTGATGGATTTTTGTTCAGCTGCAATCGTATTTATATATAGTCACAGAGAATTCACGTGTTTGGCGGTATTTTATTATTAATGAGAAAAGATCTCGTTATTTCGGGTTGAATAGCTAATCTAATTGCGCTCTGGGACGGTGCTGTGCTTCGGATGAAATTTCAGACTGTCTCCTTCAGTGAAAACCTACCGACGTTTGTTGAATTATACTGCCATCCTTAATTAAATTCTGTGTCACCTTGCAGGTAAAATATCATATTTCCTTCATTAAAATACCAAAGTTTGCCGCTGGAGAAAGGCTATCCGGATAGGTTAAGATAGAATTATGGAGAAACCTATTACCAGTGAGGGCAATTAACCAGTGGAACGGCTTTGCTCTCAGAAGTTGTGGGTGCTCCATCACTGGAGGCTTTTAAGAAGAGGCTGGAGAATCATTTGGATTTCCTGCCTGAACAGGGGGTTGGACTAGATGACCTCCATGGTCCCTTCCTATTCTATTCTATTCTATTTTCTATTCCATTCCATCCCATTCCATATTCCAATATTTATTCCACTCCACTCCATTCCATTCCATTCTCTAAGTCTTAGGGTTAGGGTTACATCACCATGACGTCACCTCTATCTATCTACCTACCTACCTACCTACCTACCTACCTACCTACCTACCTACCTACCTACCTATCTATCATCTATCTATCTATCTATCTATCTATTTATCATATTTATCTATCTATCTATCTATCTATCTATCTCTCTATCTCTCTATATAACTATATAACTATCTCTATCTATCATCTGTCTATCTATCATCTGTCTATCTATCTATCTAATCTATCTATCTATCTATCTATCTATCTATCTATCTATTTATCTATTTATCTATCATATCTATCATATCTATCTATCTATTTATCTATCTTTATCTATCTATCATCTGTCTATCTCTCTGTCTGTCTATCTATCTATCTATCTATTTATCTATCTATCTCTATTTATCATCTGTCTGTCTCTCTCTCTCTCTCTCTCTCTCTCTCTCTCTCTCTCTCTCATCTATCTATCTATCTATCTATCTATCTATCTATCTATCTATCTATCATCTATCTATCTATCTACCTATCTACCTATCTACCTATCTATCTACCTATCACTTTTAATGTGTGCCATTGCGCCCACAGTAAAAAATGCCAATAAAGGTTATCTTATCTTATCTTATTTGATTCACTGGATGTCCCGATTGAGAGACACTTTTAATCCTCCAGAGGTCTGGGTTTCAAAAATAATTCAGATAAATTACTGTCCCTTAAAACCTTGAAGTGAGTTTCATTTTCTTCCAGATGTTTGGATGCTGACACTCAGTTTGCAGCTGCTCAGCCAATTTCTCTGGTTGCAAAACTGAAGGGAGCTAAGTGTGACCTGCGCTTTTCTCCCCCCCCCCCCTGGCCTGCATCTATTTATCTTCTGACGTTATCTGCCCCCGTTTTTTTGTTTTCCTATTTGGATGGTTCCAATACACGTAGCTTTCGACTTACAACGGTTCATTTAGCGACTGTTCAAAGCTACAACAGCACGGGAAAAAGTGACTTAGGACCCTTTTTCACACTTAGGACTGTTGCGGCCTCCCCCGTGGTTCACGTGATCAAACTTCAGAGGCTCGGCAACTGGCATGTACTTACGACTGTTTGCAGTGTCCCCGGGAGTCACGTGATCCCCTTTCCGCGACTTTCCAACGAGCAAAGTCCGTGGGGAAGTCGGCTTCACTTCACAACTTAACAATTGCAGCGATTCACTTAACAACTGGGGCAAGGAAAGGCATAAAGCAGGGGAAAAAATTGACTGAACAACAAATGTCTCACTTAGCAACGGAAACGTTGCGGTCGTAAGTTGAGGACGACCTGCAAATCGAAGGAATCCGTCCTAATTTTGATTCAATAAGTTGGCATTTCCCTTAGCCAGAGTCTCCCAAATAAATTTTGTCTTTTTTTGGGGGGGGGGGGATTGGAAATGTTTGTGACCGTAATGCAGAAGCGGCTTTCATTTCCACGTTGACTTTTATTAGGTTTATTTACACTGGTTTTTTTTCTGGCTTTGCCGGGGTGCTCGTTTTGCATTTGTGTTTCCAAGTGAAAGAAATTGAATTTCTGATTTGTTTCCAGTGTGCCGGGCTGTAAACCGTGAACAATTATTGCTGTGTTCTTTTCATCTTTGTTCAGTTGCTTGATATAGGGGGGGGAAATCACCCATTATGAGCAGCTTTGTATAATTTTGCCTTCACAGGGTTTTGTTATCTGAGCTGGAATTGCACTGATTCGTTTTCCTGGCTCCACAGCTAGTATTTTGCGATATTACGGGACCAAATATTGCCGTATCTCTTGTGTGTCACGCAGTTGGAAGTGCCTAGCAGTAGTAAAAAAGATGTTGAGACTCTGGAAAGAGTGCAGAGAAGAGCAACAAAGATGATCAGGGGACTGGAGGCTAAAACATATAAGGAACAGTTGCTGGAATTGGGGATGTCTAGTATAACGAAGAGAAGGACGAGGGGGGACATGATAGCAGTGTTCCAGTATCTCAGGGGCTGCCCCAAAGAAGAGGGAGTCAAGCTATTTTCCAAGGCGCCTGAAGGCAGGACAAGAAGCAACGGATGGAAACTGATCAAGGAGAGAAGCAACCTAGAACTAAGGAGAAACTTCCTGACAGTGAGAACAATTAACCAGTGGAACAACCTGCCTCCAGAAGCGGTGAATGCTCCAACACTGGAAGTTTTTAAGAAGAGACTGGACAGCCATTTGTCCGAAATGGTATAGGGTTACCTGCCTGAGCAGGGGGTTGGACTCGATGACCTCCAAGGTCCCTTCCAACTTTACTACTACTACTACTACTATTATTATTATTATTATTATTATTATTATTATTATTATTAATCGGGCAAATTACTTTAAAACAGCCCAGTCGTTTTAGACAGAGCTCTCCCATTCTCGAATTAGCCTTTCCTTGCTGCTTCTAAATTGATGGAACTTATTTGGAAGTTGGGTGCCCAATAACCTAGGCACTATTGTGTAGAATGCGTCCAAAATTCAGAGCTCGTTGAAATTTGGCACAAGCATGGATGCTTCAACGCAGCTGCCGCATCGTGCTCGACCGTGGTCACGCGGCTATAATTCCCAATGCTCCCTGCCAGCTTCCCACGAAGGAACGAACTCATTGGGGAAGCCAGCGGGAAGTCGAAAGTTGTCCCTGCTCCGACTGTTGGTTTTTTTTGCTCACCTTTTTCTGATTAGCTGAAGAAACACTTCAGAAACGGCGAAGGGTCTTGCTTTGCTGACAGGATGGTCGTTTTCTCCCAAGGGTGCTTTTTTGAAAGGCTTTCCTTCGAAGACGTTTCGCTACTCATCCGAGAAGCTTCTTCCGTTCTGACCGAATGGCGGAGGAGGGAAGGATTTCTATCCCTCGCAGTCCTCTGGACGTTTGCGCTCTTTCGGAGAGCCGTGGAGACCCCCTTGGAGGTTCACCTGTGCCCTCAAGGGTCACCTGAGTAGTGCAAACGGGCGTGGAACCTTCTTGGAACGGCGGGAAGTTCAGCAGTACTAACGACCAGATGACTGCAAGGAATAGAAATCCTTCCAACCTCCGCCGTTCAGTCCGAAACGGAAGAAGCTTCTAGGATGGGGAGCGAAACATCTTCAAGAAAAAAAAACAAAGTCCAGTTGCCTTTCAAGGGAGCGCTTTTGGGACTTGGATGGTTGAGAATCGGCATAGACGACAGTCATTTTGCAAGTATTAGACGCTTTTTTCCCCCACCCACCCCCCAATTTCTTGAACCTTCGCAGTTAAAGAGACTTTTTTTGGTGGATTCTTCTTCCCAGCAGATATTTGGAGCGACCACTCGTTCCAGTCCGATCCTGACCTTCCACCGGGTTGGAAGAAGATCAGCGATATAGCGGGGGTCTATTACTGGCACATACCCACAGGGACCACCCAATGGGAGCGCCCCATCTCGGCGCCCGCGGATCTTCAGTGCTCAAGGAACGGTTCCTTGAGTTCGCTCGCCTCCTCGCCTAGTCCAGAAACGGAGGTAAGGTTGAAGGCCTCCTACAATCGGAGAGTAAACCGTGTTTTAAATGAATATGTCATTTTTTTAAAAGAAAAACAAACAATCAATTCCATAAGTTTATTTTAGACGGGGTTGGACTAGATTACATCCAATCTAGTTGTTGTTTTTGTTGTTATTATTATTATTATTATTGACCATCGCACAGTCAGCCAGATGTTCAGACTGGATCTGGCATTTTTGTCTACCTATCGAGTCCTTCCCAAGGACCTGGGATAGCCAGATGTGGATGTTTTTATTTTTTTTATTTATTTATTTATTTATTTATTTATTTATTTATTTATTTATTTTTTATTATTATTATTATTATTATTATTATTATTATTATTATTGACCATCGCACAGTCAGCCAGATGTTCAGACTGGATCTGGCATTTTTGTCTACCTATCGAATCCTTCCCAAGGACCTGGGATAGCCAGATGTGGATGTTTTTTATTTATTTATTTTATTATTATTATTATTATTATTATTATTATTATTATTATTATTATTATTATTAACCATCGCACAGTCAGCCAGATGTTCAGACTGGATCTGGCATTTTTGTCTATGGAGTCCTTCCCAAGGACCTGGGATAGGCAGATGTGGATGTTTGATGGTATTACAGATCTCGTCGCAGGATGGAAGCAGTTCCTAGTAAGGCCGCCTTTTGCAATTGACTAATGGCGAATTTGTCAATGCCAATGATGGTGCTCAAGTGGTGCTCCAGTTGTTTTGGGATTGCACCCTTCTAGCACTGATGATGTTACCTAGTTGAGTCATAAAACGCCTGCAAGAAAACCGCCAAGCTCTGAGAGCACCAAGGGACCCCACCGTTTCTCTAGTCAGCCCTACACTGGAGATATCTACATCAACCCCCCCCCCATCCATGGTGATGAAGGCCATTTCAGCGGGGCTCAAGTAGTGAACAAGAGACCATGATTATCCTAAAGCCCTGCTTTTTTAAAAAAAAAAAAAGCCATCATAGCTAAAAAAAAAAAAAGAAAGAAAATTCAGTTACGTTACACCAGTGAGGGCGAACCTTTTAGAGACCGAGTGCCCAAACTGCAACCCAAAACCCACTTACGCATCGTCGGGTGCCAGGTGGGTGTGGCCCATTGGGTGGGCGTGGCTGCTGTGGTAACGGCAGACTGGGTGGGACTAAAAAGTTCAATCAATCAATTCCAACTTTGCGAGATTTTTTTTTCCCGCAAGAAGTTGAAATTGACTGATTGATTGAACCTTTTTTTTTTGCACATGGCGGCGGAGGCCTAAAGCGAAAAGGTTTTATAAAACCCAGCGGAAGGCCTAGGACGGGGGCGACGGCGCGCGTGCCCACAGAGAGGGCTCTGAGTGCCGACTCTGGCACCCGTGCCACAGGTTCGCCACCACTGCGTTACACGCCTGTGCAGGGATTGACAGCAAAGGAAAACCTACTCCGTATAAAGGCATCTCCTGATACGTTCCCTGATTTACAAGTGGTCTGCAAAATAACCTTTGGCAACCTTTGCTTTTTTTCTTAAAAATACCATTTTATTGGGGACTGGCTCAGAGAGGGCCAAGCTAGGCAACCAGCTTCAGAGTCACCTCTGCAAAAATGTGTTGGCTAAACATTTGATCGCGACGCTTAACCATTCTTTTGGCCTACCAGTAACCACAGCCACGGAGAGTGGGCAGCGCATTGTGTTTTGTGTCGGTTTCCTGGGGTTGTGTGTACAGTTGTTTGGGCCTCCTGCTTTGAGCCAGCTCCGTAAATTACATCCCCGTGCAATTTGAGGTGTTATGTTCCCTAACGCAGCCTTTAAATATCGGTGCTAACAAAGGTGTTTCTGTGTGTTTCCCCCCCCTTCCTTTCCATGCCCTTCCTGTTTATTTATCTATTTTTTTAAAAAAAACAACATTATGCTTTTTCCTGTGTGAATATATACATATATATATATATATATACATACATATATCTAGAAACAGCCCTGGAGTGATTTTGCGGTGCTGAACGGGGCAAAGATTAATAGTGACATTTGGAAGGCAAGTATCCGGTCAGATTTTTCGAAGAGCTTTTGATACTCATTTCAGCTTCTTCTTCTTTTTTTGGGGGGGGGGTGGTTAAAAAAAATAAATTATGATTTGCATTTTGCATGGCTGTAGCTGTGTGGGCTGGTCTCTCTTCCCCCCCCCTCCAAATATCACTCATGATAACGAATCAGCCAAATGAATGTGAGCTTTGCCAAGCCAGGTTGGATC
Source organism: Protobothrops mucrosquamatus (assembly GCF_001527695.2). Classification (NCBI taxonomy): domain Eukaryota; kingdom Metazoa; phylum Chordata; class Lepidosauria; order Squamata; family Viperidae; genus Protobothrops; species Protobothrops mucrosquamatus. The sequence continues at coordinate 145,525 of NW_015390297.1, read as the reverse complement.
CCCCCCCAAAAACGGGTTCCTGGTGCCTGTTTTTTTCACCCCCACACAGCCTGAATTTGCTCATTTGTCATCCCCACGTGCTTGCCCTTAACAATTGTGCTGTGAACAACGCATGCGTGCTTGTGTGTCTGCCGAGCATATATATATATATCTTTGTTTTCCGACCCTCTTTAAGAAGGGAGAGTTGCTCTGGGTCAAACGGGCTTAACACGTTGTTTTTTCATCCTCCCGCAGGACCTTCACGCAGCCACCGTGAACCCAGACCCCAGTTTGAAAGAGTTTGAAGGGGCTACTTTACGATACGCTTCCCTGAAGCTCAGGTGAGAAAGAGGGGATGATGGTGGACAAGGTGGCAAGATTCGTCAGGGGCGAAAAACCGGGACCACCGCGTTGCGCGCCACGTACGGCGATGTAGTGTTCAAAGAATCTGGTCAATTGACAGCGCTAAATTGGTGCTGGATAAAAGTCAACAAAATTCAAAGGGGGGTGGACTTAAACAAGAGTTCTCCAACCTTCCCATGGGGGGGCAAGGGGGGAAAGAGGGGATGGTTTTGTGGGAGGGGTAGGCGCTTGAACGTGTGCTTCCGTGCGCAGGAGCCCCTGTTGCTCGCTCAAGTGGGGCCGAGAGCCCCCGTGACCCTCGCGTGAGTGACACTGCAAGCACCTGAGACACACACGTGGGGGCCGCGAGCCCCTGTGACGCTTGCGCGAGGCCCCGAGCGCCCACGACTCTCGCGTGAGTGGGGCTGTGCACATGTACGCACCCGCATCAGCCAGCCACTCGCGCAGCCCGGTTGCAAATAGGCCCCGGACCTGTAGTGGGGCTGTGGCCCACAGGTTGGGGACTTCCGACGTAGACCACTTACGGCAATGTAATGATTCCAGGCTGATTCCTCTCTTGACTCCAACCCCAGACTCCGCCTCTTCTTCTCCTACAGAAATTCCTTTGCTTGCACAAGTAGCGCTCAGCTTGCAATCATTTGTTTAGTGCACTATTCAAAGTTGTGATGGAAAAAAACCCATTATTTACAACCGGTCCTCACACTTACAACCGTTACCGTGTGCCCAGGGTTACATGATCAGGATTTGGGCAACCCAGCATATAATTATAACAGTTGCAGCGTCGTGTGTGTGTATGTGTGTGCGTGCGTACGTGACGTGATCACCATTTGCAACCTTCCCACTTGTCTTCCAACAAGCAAAGTTCACGGGGGCGGGGAACCAGATTTGCTTAATGACCGCGTGATTCATTTAACAACCGTGGCCAAAACAGATCGTAAAATCAGGTTGGTCCGTTATTTTTTTTTTTACTCTCACGACTTAAGACTGTAACGGGCAGGCTCCGTTACAGTCGTTAGCTGAGGACTACCTGAATTTGAGGATGGTTATTTTGATTGATTTATTGATCTANGGGGGGGGAACCAGATTTGCTTAATGACCGCGTGATTCATTTAACAACCGTGGCCAAAACAGATCGTAAAATCAGGTTGGTCCGTTATTTTTTTTTTTACTCTCACGACTTAAGACTGTAACGGGCAGGCTCCGTTACAGTCGTTAGCTGAGGACTACCTGAATTTGAGGATGGTTATTTTGATTGATTTATTGATCTACCACATTTATTGGCTGCCCATTTTACCACCGATCTGTTAATTTCCACAAAGGAGTGTTAGAAAGAAGGAAAGGAATTATTATTATCTTTTATTCATTAAACATGAACCTCAGTCAACTGAACATTCAAATTGGCTGGCACTGATGGTGGTTGTTGTTGTTGTTGTTGTTGTTGTTGTTGTTATTATCTTCTCCAGTTCTTTCTCGTCTATTCTGCTGTCTCCAGGCACTGCCACGTCCACTATCCACTATCTTACGGCTCAATACAAAACACGCAATTCTATCTTGGTTACGCTGCGGTGGGCTGTCTACTGTAGTGCAGGACCACATCCAAAGGTCCTGAAATGTACCGCCAGCCTCTTTCCGGGTCTGCCTGCCCAGCATTTTGGAACCGCCTGTGTCCGATTTAAAACATTCCCCTCCCTTTGGTGTCCCTTGGTGTGATTTGGAATTTCTTTGACTTTGTCGATATCTATTGGAAGCTTGGTCTAATCTAACAGAAGATTCTCCTTTTTTTTTTTTTTTTAATTCAATAGAAATCCTCCGCAGTGTGACGAACCTGATCCCGGTAGCATCAACAGCGATCCGGAAGCTAAGGTCAGTAAGCAAAACACACGTCGTCCTCAACTTAACGAGCACAAATTGAGCCCACCCGCGTTTCTCTGGCTAAGCGAGGCAGCTGTTTGGCGAAGTTTTGCCCCGTTTTACGACCCACTGACTTTGCTTGTCAGAAGGTCGCAGAAGGGGATCGCGTGACTCCCCGGGACACTGCGACCGTCATAAATAGGAGTCATTTGCCAGGAATTTTGATCGTGTGACCGTGGAGATGTCGCATGGGTCATAACTGTGATAATCTGGTCCTAAGTCGCTTTTTTCAGTGCCATTGTAACGTACGCAATTAGATATGTCTAACCTAATGAAGAGAAGGACCAGGGGTGACATGACGGCAGTCTTCCAGTATCTCAGGGGCTGCCCCAAAGAAGAGGGAGTCAAGCTATTCCCCAAAGCACCTGAAGGCAGGACAAGAAGCAACGGATGGAAACTGGTCAAGGAAAGAAGCAACCTGGAACTAAGGAGAAACT
>NW_015390297.1:134649-139311 GCF_001527695.2 Protobothrops mucrosquamatus | reverse complement strand
CTGTGGGTCGGGACCCCATTTGGGGTCGATCGACCATTTCATGGGGGTCGCCAAGCAAGGCTGTCCGCCATTTTTTTTGTCCGCCATTTTTTTCCCCTTTTCCGGCGGGTGCCTTACCTCCCTTGGGCTGGGCCAGCTGGTGGTCGGCCTGCTCCGTCTCTGCCGCTTGCCAGCTACGCCTTGGCCGGCGCAGGGGGCGAAACCACGCATGCGCGGCGCTCCCAGGCAGGGAAAGTCCTCGACTTACGACCAGTTAGGTAGTCACGACCGGTTTAGTCCTCGACTTACGACCGGTTTAGTCCTTGACTTACGACCGGTTGGGGTCGCGGCATTAAAAAGGTTGAGAACCACTGATTTAGTAACATTGTTCTGGCTTGTCAGGTGGTCGCAAAAGTTGACCCCGTGGCCTCGGGATATTGCAACCATCATAAATACGAACCAGGGGCCAAGTGTCTGAATTTTGATCGTGGGATTGCACGGTCACAAGTGTGAAAAACGGCCGAAAGTGGCTTTTTTTCAGCGCCGTTCCTAACTGCTGAATTCTCTCTCACGAAATGAAAAATGTTTACCTCATGAGGTGGAGATCCGCAAGATCTAAAACGTTATTCCTGGGATCTGGTGTCATTGCAGTGCTTCGCTGTTCGTTCCTTGGGGTGGGTAGAGATGGGAGAGGAAGATTTGGCGCCTGGAAAAAGCAGCGTGGCGGTAAACAACTGCATCCGGCAACTCTCGTACTGCAAAAACGACATAAGAGATACCGTGGGCATCTGGGGAGAGGTAAGAAATGCCTCCATTTTGTCTTAAGTCAGGCGTCTTCCCGACTTGGCCCTTTGATGACTTGTGGACTTCAACTCCCAGAATTCCTCAGCCAGCCTCCATTTTGTTTGTTAGATTTAAGACAGGGGTCTTCCAACTTGGCCCTTTGATGACTTGTGGACTTCAACTCCCAGAATTCCTCAGCCAGCCTCCATTTTGTTTGTTAGATTTAAGACAGGGGTCTTCCAACTTGGCCCTTTGATGACTTGTGGACTTCAACTCCCAGAATTCCTCAGCCAGCCTCCATTTTGTTTGTTAGATTTAAGACAGGGGTCTTCCAACTTGGCCCTTTGATGACTTGTGGACTTCAACTCCCAGAATTCCTCAGCCAGCCTCCATTTTGTTTGTTAGATTTAAGACAGGGGGCTTCCAACTTGGCCCTTTGATGACTGGTGGACTTCAACTCCCAGAATTCCTCAGCCAGGCACGTGTGCCTGGCTGAGGAATTCTGGAAGTTGAAGTCCACCAGTCATCAAAGGGCCAAGTTTGAAGACACCTGGTCTAAGTCTTCTTTCTTGGTGGCCACCTGGTTTCCCAGCTTCTTTGAAGGCCAGGCCAATCTTCTCCATGAGATGGTCTTGTGTGTGTGTATGTGTGTGAATAGACAACGCCCATACTTTCTTGATAGTATTTGTACTTTGGGTGGAAAGATGGAAGGCTCCTTTCCAGTTGTAGCCCTGAAAGCAACTTCTCTGTGGCTTTTGTCATCAGTCACGGTGATGGGAACCAGAGGCCTTCACGGTTCTAGGAAAGCCTGAGGGGAGTGCTTCCCACATGGAAACTACCAAATTGCTGGGGATTCTGGGATCTGAACTCCACATCAAGGTGTGATCTTCTTTTTATTTAGACCAGGGTTTGGATTTAGACCGTAGCAATTTGTGGACTTCAACTCCCAGAATTCCCCACCCACCTAGGTAAAATCATCATCAGTACTAGATGCTGCACTGTGTACCTGCAGCAAACCCTACTCCCTTCTAGCACTGATGGTGGTTACCTGCATTTTTACCGAACATGTTTACCAGCAGTGTCCTCGGTGCTCTCTGAGCTTGGTGGTTTTCTTGCGGACGTTTCATGACCCAACTAGGTAACATCATCAGTGCTAGAAGGGAGGGGGGATTCACTCTGATGATGTTCCCTAGTTGGGTCACGAAATATCTGCAAGAAAACCACCAAGCTCAGAGAGCGCCAAGGACCCCACAATTCTCTTCCTTGTTGTCCTCTCCTTCCTCCTCCCACAGTCTTCTCCTCCTCCTCCTCTTCCTCCTCTCCTCTCCACAAACCCCACTCCCTTCTAGCATTGATGATGTTTCCTAGTTTGGTCATGAAACATCTGCAAGGAAACCACCAAGCTCAGAGAACAAGGACCCCACAGTCGTCGTCGTCGTCGTTGTCCTCCTCCTCCTCCTCCTCCTCCTCCTCCTCCTCCTCCTCCTNTCTTCTTCTTCTTCTTCTTCTTCTTCTTCTTCTTCTTCTTCTTCTTCTTCTTCTTCTTCTTCTTCTTCTTCTTCTTCTTCTTCTTCTCCTTCTCCTTCTCCTTCTCCTTCTCCTTCTCCTTCTCCTTCTCCTCCTTCTCCTTCTTCTTCTCCTCTTCCTCTGCCTTTTCTTCTTCCTCCTCCTCCTCCTCCTCCTCCTCTTCTCCTCCTCCTCCTCTTCTTCTTCGGCATTTTAAAGATTAGGATATATTCATTTTTCTAAGTTACCTCTTTGCTACTTGTGCAAACCGCTCAGCTGCTAACGCACATTTTTACCTGCCATTGAACCCTACAGCTCTGTGCTGTATTTGATTTATTTGTGTTTTTTTTTTGTGTCAGTGAGAAAATACTTGATCCTGCATCTTGAAGTATGTTGATGTATTTTCAAAAAGCGCTGGGATTTTAAGCTCTTTGGGGCTTCGGGTGTCTTTTTGATGCTTCCAGTGTTACGTTTGACGGAATGAGCAAGATTCCTCTAGGCCTTTTTATCCGGTCATGAAAAGGCAGCTTACAAAGGAGTTGATAGAAGCAAAATTCTGTCTACAACAGGGGCCTTCAAAAGTCCTTTCCCGCAATATCAGAATCTTCACAAAGAATTGTTGAAAGAAAAGTCTTCACCCTGGTTCATCCAAGCCGGGGATAAATAAACAACATGGCGACTGCTTTGGGAAGATGGTTGCAGATTATTGAAGAGCCAGACTGAAAGATGGTTCTGGCAGGAAGGAGGAGAGAGATCAAGGGCTGAGCACATGTGGAGTAGGTTTTTATACCCTCTGAAAGCCTTTTGTTTGGAATAGTTTCCTGTTCCTGTGGCATGAACTTTGAACTGAGTCTGAGTGTGCATTTCTGGGGCTTGGTATCTGTGGTATAATAATAATAATAATAATAATAATAATAATAATAATAATAATAATAATAATAGTAGTAGTAGTAGTAGTAGTAGTAGTAGTAGTAGTAGCAGCAGTAGTAGTAGTAGTAATAATAATAAAGTTGGAAGGGACCTTGGAGGTCATCTAGTCCAACCCCCTGCTCAGGCAGGAACTCTACACCATTTCAGACAAATGGCTGTCCAGTCTCTTCTTAAAAACCTCCAGTGTTGGAGCATTCACCGCTTCTGGAGGCAGGTTGTTCCACTGGCTAATTGTTCTAACTGTCAGGAAGTTTCTCCTTAGTTCTAGGTTGCTTCTCTCCTTGATGAGTTTCCACCCGTTGCTTCTCGTCCTGCCTTCAGGCGCCTTGGAGAATAGCTTGACTCCCTCTTCTTTGGGGCAGCTCCTGAGATACTGGAACACGGCTATCATGTCCCCCCTCATCCTTCTCTTCGCTAAACTAGACATACCCAATTCCAGCAGCCTTTCCTTATATGCTTTAGCCTCCAGTCCCCTAATCATCTTTGTTGCTCTTCTCTGCACTCTTTCTAGAGTCTCAACATCTTTTTTACATCATGGTGACCAAAACTGTATGCCGTATTCCAAGTGTGGCCTTACTAAGGCCTTGTAAAGTGGTATTAACACTTCACGTGATCTTGATTCTATCCCTCTGTTAAGTCATATCCTGCTTCCCTGGGGCTGGGGCTAATGACTCTTAGAGTTTGGGTGAGTTTTGCAGATTTTAGGTCTTTGTCTTCTTGAGTTTCTGGCTCCAACTTTCCTGATGGTTTTACATCTGCATTTGTATAGGGCTGGCTCCTGCTTGGGGCAGAGAGATTTGGGGTCAGGGTTGGCTTCTGCTTTTAAAAATCCTTTTTGAGGAAATATATTTTTCTGCCTTTTTAATATTTCCTTCTCTGGGGAGCTGACTTCCCCTCAGAATCTGAAATCTTCCTTTTGCATCGTCAATCATTCAGTCTTCTTCCGGCCAACCATGGACAAACTATTTTTAGATTAGATTAGATAACCTTTATTGTCATTATTTTTAATGTGGGCACAACGGCACACTGGTTGTTGTTGTTTTTTTCAAACACATTCTAGGCAATCCTTGATTTTTCAACCGTTTTCTTAGTGACCGTTCAAAGTTACGACACTGGAAAAAGGGACGTAGGACCGTTTTTTTCACACTTAACGACCGTTGGCAGCACCACGTGGTGTATATCCGGGTGCTTGACAACTGACTCACATTTATGACGGTGGCAGTGTCGTGAGGTCACGCGATCCTCTTTTGCGACCGTCTGAGAACCGGAGTCGGTGGGGGAAGTTAGTGACCGTGTGTCGCTAACCGAACCGCTGCAACGATTCGCTTAACAAATGGGGAAGAAAAGTCATAAAGTGGGGCAAGACCCCCTTAACAAACGTCTCCCTTAGCGACGTCAGTTTGGGGCCCCGTTGTAGTCTCAAATTGAGGACAACCTGTAGGAGCAGTTTGGCAGTGAACGCTT
>NW_015390297.1:117820-127822 GCF_001527695.2 Protobothrops mucrosquamatus | reverse complement strand
CCAAACTAGGTAACCTCATCAGTGCTACTCCTGACAACATTACTTAGTTAGGGTCATGAAACGTCTGCAAGAAAACAAGCAAGCTCAAGAGAGCAGCCAGGACCCCTTGTTTCAACTCAACCCTCATATGTAGTCCAATAGCTGCCTTGAGAACCAAACTCAAAGGCTATCATCATTGATTCTTCATCAGATTGAAATATCAAGCGGGTTTCCCCTGCTATTCTTAAATGATCATGAATGACTTGGATGAAGGGATGGATGTCACGCTAATTGGACCTGGCCAGTCTAGAAGATGCCCCAGATTTATTGGACGTATTAGATTTCAGGTCTGCTGGAAATTACTGAAGCTGAAACTCAAAAGACTTTGGACACCAAATGAGAAAAAGAAGCCCCCTTGGAAAAGCCCTCCCCCCAGGTTGGGAAAGATGGAAGGCCAAAGGAGAAGGGGATGGCAGAGGAGGGAGATGGTTAGATACTGTAGGTCAGTGATGCAATGAACAGGAATTTGGGCAAACTCCAGAAAAGCTTGATGAACGAAGTGTATATTTGATTTTGCATGTGACAACAACCGCAAGGCTTATACAGTGTTTGCACAACACTGGGGGAAAAAAATGAAGAAATACCATCGGAGGAAAAAATAATTAAAAAAAATACTAGACTGCAGAAATGGACAGACTTACTTTGAGACCGAAAGAAAAAGAAGAAACAGAATATTTTCAAACTTGGGACTTATTTTACCAATGGCTGGAGAAACGAACTAGGGATTAGGAATTCGTATTAGTGAACGATAAACTCAGACAACACGGTCGTTGAATAAGCACTGTTGAATTGTATTAAAACGTCAATAAAAAACTTTTCTAAAAAAAAAAAGGAATTTGGGTAAACTCTGGGAGACAGTGGAGGACAGGAGAGTCTGGCATGCTATGATCCTTGGGGTCATTGCAGAGTCAGACACAACTCACCGGCTGAACAACAACAAAAATCCGGAGATGCTTGAGTGGACCAAAAACAGGATTTATGGTTTCATGTGTCCCATTGGTTGCAGACAGATCATCTTTTCCCTTTGGAATCTTCGTTGCGGTGAAATCCAAATTAGGACTTTATTGTAGGAAATATTTAAGTATTTATAAATGTCCTGGAAGTCTTTCCTAGCCTTCGTTGGGCTTCAAGTTTAGAAAACAGCAGATACTGGCTGTTGAAGTTTGAAACAGGCTTTGCAATAATGGAATTGGGAGAGGCTGGTAAGGATTTAGCGGAGCAAAATATGGGTGTTAATTTAACTGAATGTCTGTCCTCAACATTTCTTGACAAGAGGTGTAGAGCTTAATTAAAGGAGATACAATGTTAGTCTGGGGTAGTCTTTCTAGCAAGGAACAATACATAACTGACTCTGACAGCACGGCTGATAAAATGGATCTATTCATTTGCACGCTTTTAATAAAGTCTTTGGATGTAATATTTCTTAAGGTGCAATCAAGATTTTTATAGCCGTTCATACAGTTGAGGCAAAATTGAAAGCTATAAAAAAGCTTCCTTAAAATTCAGCGTTAGCCTTGAAATAGATCTTTGTAAAACACGGTCCACGCATCTGTATAAATAAACTCACTCGAAGAGCGTACAATAATACAACGTTCGTTCCGAAGTATAAACTTTTTATTGTTTTCATCATAAAAAAAAACATCACAAATATTTCACAATGTTATAAAGAGAGCCCCCCCCGCCCCCCCCCCCGGACTTCCCAAACCTAATCCCAGGATACTATTCAGATATAAGTAAACTAATATTAATATCCCTAACTCCACAAAGTATATTATTCTGCATGAGTAGGTGAAATATATAGAAAAAAGAACAAGTTAATTAAAAACCTAAATTATATTCCACCATTCTATGCTTCTTTTGAATATAAACAATCCATCTTCTCCATATTAATAAAAATTGTTCATTTGAATGATTCTTCAAATAAGCCGAGATCTTTGCCATTTCAGCAAGGTGCGAAACCTTCAATCTCCAGTCCTCCATTGTAGGTAAAATTTTACTCTTCCAATTTTGAGCTATCAACAAACGGGCAGCAGTTAAACAATACAGCATCAAGTTCGTTTCTTTTACATCACAACATTCGCATGTAGTTTTAAAAAGAATCGTTCGTTTAGTGACTGTTCAAAATTGCAATGGTACGGAATAAACTTTCCCTCAACCAGTTCTCACATTTACGACCGTCACAGTATCGCCATGGTCTCTGGGTCAAAATTTGGGTGCGTTTGAAACCAGCTTGTATTATGATGGTTGCAGGATCCCAGGGTCATATGATCGCTGTTTGCAAACTTCCTGAAGAGGAATGTCTGTGAAGATTCTCAGTCATCCAGATCATGGTTGTCCCAAAGAATGGATTTCCAGGAAACATTGCAGGCCACAGGAACCATTTGTGCTTCAGTGTGAGATGCAGACAACATAGACTCATCCCCATCATCCTGCGCCTGTCTTCCACAGTGAAGGGACCCAGGCAGGAAACATCCTTCAGCCAAGGACGTGCCACACACATTTGCACCACTGAGGATGCAGAAAAACCTCCAGGTGGCCTCAACGACTCCCTAAAAGAAGGCAAATGACCAGCTGTCTGCAAGGAGTATAAATCCTTCCGTTCCCCCACCATCCGGGCAGAGCTGAAGAAGCTTCTGGGATGAGAAGCGAAATGTCTTCAAAGAAAAAACAAGAAAGTCCAGTTGCCTCATTAAAAAAGCATCTTTGGGAGAAGGGTGAAAGGGGAAGAGGAGGAGAAGGAAGATGGAAGGGAAAGAAGAAGGATAGGAGAGAAAGAGACCGAAAGAGAAAGAAAGAAAAAGGAAGAAGGGGGAAGAAAAAGAAAGAGGTGAAGAGAGGGAAAGACAGAGGAAGAAGAAGGAAGAGGAGGAGGCCTTTTCAAATGGCCTCAACGACTCCCTAAAAGGATGCAAATGACCAGCTGTCTGCAAGGAGTATAAATCCTTCCATTCCCCACCCTCCAGTCAAAGCTGAGGAAGCTTCTGGGATGAGAAGAGAAACGTCTTCAAAGAAAAAACAAGAAAGTCCAGTTGCCTCCTGAAAAAAAGCACCTTTGGGACAACTGAGGACACAGATAAACCTCCAAGTGGCCTCAACGACTCTCTGAAAGAAGGCAAATGACTAGTTTTCTGCAAGGAGTATAAATCCTCCCTTTCAGCAGTTCCCAGAAGGCTCCACACCCATTTGCACCACTCAGGTGACCCTGAGGACACAGATAAGCCTCCAAGTGGCTTCAAGGACTCTCTAAAAGGATGCAAATGACCAGCTGTCTGCAAGGAGTATAAATCCTTCCATCCTCCACTATCCAGTCAGAACGGAAGAAGCTTCTGGGATGGGAAGCGAAACGTCTTCAAAGAAAAAACAAGAAAGTCCAGTTGCCTCCTGAAAAAAATCACTTTTGGGATTCCTGAAAATGACTTCTGACAAGCAATGGGGGAAGCTGAATTTGATTAACAACCACACAATTCACTGAATAATTGCAATGATTCATTTAGCAACTATGATTAAAAATAATAATAATAATAATAATTTCATTTCACAAGAGCACCACGAGTGTGCCCACCTGGGTTTAAATCTCCGAAGAAAAAGATTTTAAGTTTTTCCAACTTGCCAAAGAGAAAACCGGGAGATAAATTCTGGCAGATCCATGGCTACTAATTGATTAATGTTAATTGCCTCCTGATCACCAACCGCATAAGGTCAATATCGGCAGCCATAAAGGTCTCGGAAATCTGTTCCAGTGAGGATCTTTCTTAAGTAGGAGGAGAAAATTCTAAAATCGCTGCAGAAACGGAGCCAAAAGGAGGGGGGGGAAAAGTCTTCTTAAAGTTGATAAGTAGAAACATACAAAACGTAAGCCTTAATTTGAGGGAACTCTTCAAAAGATGTTTTGCAACATATTCGGGTTTAGTTCTTCAGCTTTATTAATGCCAGGAAGGAATTAGTGTTTTGTAGCAGCGATGGCATTTTAGCCGTTCAGCAAAACTGAGTCACTCAAAGGTGTTGACATGAGTTTGATAGCAAAATATAAAATTAATTGAACATTCTGCTGTGTTGAGTTAGCTTCTGGATAAGAATAGAATAGAATAGAATAGAATAGAATAGAATAGAATAGAATAGAATAGAATAGAATAGAATAGAATAGGGGAATGGAGTGGAGTAGAGTAGAGAGTAGAGTAGAGTAGAGTAGAGTAGAGTAGAGTAGAGTAGGAACAGAACAGAACAGAACAGAACAGAACAGAACAGAATAGAATAGAATAGAATAGAATAGAATAGAATAGAATAGAATAGAATAGAATAGAATATGGAATGGAATACAACAGAACAGAATAGGAGTGGAGTAGAGTAGAGTAGAGTAGAAACAGAACAGAACAGAACAGAACAGAATAGAATAGAATATGGAATGGAATAGAATAGAACAGAACAGAACAAAACAGAAGAGAAGAGAAGAAAAGAAAAGAGAAGAGTTGGAAGGGACCTTAGAGGTCTTCTAGTCCAACCCCCTGCTCAGGCAGGAAACCCTATACCATTCAGACAAATGGTTGCTATTTCAGAGAAATATTAAATAATACAAAAGAAACAAATTCAAAATACATTTTCCTGTACATAATTTGGTCGGGAATGTTTCTCTTCATTTTGGCCAATTAATTTCTTTTTATTTCAGTCTTTTTTTTCCCCTTCCGTTTAATTGTCTCTGATTCTTGGAGATTGCCTGGACAAGTCCTTGCAGTTTTCTCGGCAAGGTCAGCCAAAGCAATAAAACTGGCTATAAATGTCAAGGAACTTGCACAGCTGTGTTTTTAAAAGCATCCAGGGGACTATCTAAGTGTGACTGTGATTACAATAAATTGGACAACACATCTAGAGATATCCAGAGACTTGCCAAGATGAGGGAAGCGGGAGGGTAGGAGAGGCTGCGAGTAGCTCCCACATTTTGTAGACAAGGCAGTGGAAAAATAGGAGCCAGCTGTGTGCTGCAGCTGCCAAAAAAGCCAATGCAGTCTTAGGCTGCATCAACAGAGGGATGGTTTCAAGATCACATAAAGTGTTAGTTTTGCTTTATAATGCTTTGGTAAGACCACACTTGGAATATTGTGTCCAGTTTTGGTCACCATGATATTAAAAAAACCGCTAAGGCTTTAGAAAAGGGCAGAGAAGAGCAACCAAGATGATTAGAAGAGAAGAGAAGAGAATAGAACAGAATAATGAAGAAGAGAAGAGAAGAGAATAATATAGAAGAGAATAGAACAGAATAGAAGAAAGAATAGAATAGAACAGAATAATGAAGAAGAGAAGAGAATAATGAAGAATATAATAGAATATAATACAAAGAATAGAATAGAACAGAATGAAGAATAGAATAGAATAGAATAGAACAGAACAGAATAATGAAAAATAGAATAGAATAGAATAAGAAGAGAGAATAGAATAGAATGAGAATAGAGAATAGAATAGAATAGAATAAGAAGAGAGAATAGAATGAGAATAGAAAATAGAATAGAATAGAATAGAATAGAATAAGAAGAGAGAATAGAATAGAATGAGAATAGAGAATAGAATTAGAATAGAATAGAATAGAAGAATATAGAATAGAATGAGAATAGAGAATAGAATAGAATGAGAATAGAGAAGAGAATAGAATAGAATAGAATAGAATAGAATAGAATAGAATAGAATAGAATAGAATAGAATAAGAAGAAAAAATGGTACAGGGTCCCCTGCTTAAGCAATGGGATGGATTGGAAAAATGACCTACAAGGTCCCTTCCAACTCCTGTTATTCTATTCTAGCATGTTGAGTTAGCCTATGATTCAACTCAGACCAGGTTGACGAACCACATCAGGCCATGAGTCGATAGCCCATCATTCTGCAAATTTGGGTGACGATTAGTCTTCCATGAGTATATAAAACTATTCTTGAGGGTCTTCGAGACTAACCCTAAAAAACAGCATTTAAGACCAGTATTTCGGGCAAAAAACAAAAAAAAAAGCCACGTGCAAATCAACACAGACATTAAGCCAGATTCTAATCTCAGCGTTCAAGACTCACTGGGACACTTGCGCCGTCAGAAAACGTAAATCGGTTGCCTGGATGGGTGTCGCGTCTTGGTGGTGACAATCACTGTGCCGTAGGGCTGGTGAACCTTTGCCCTGAACATTGTTGTGGCAGCAGACATGGGCCATTATGACTTTGCAAGTTTGGGGTCCTTGCTAGGTTTTCTCTTTGGAAAAAAAAATATGTACCCAGATATTTAAGGCCTTTAAATAGTGGCGTGGTGGCCTAGAGGTGGAGTTCTCGCCCCACAGCCACGAGTATCGCGAGTTCGATCCTAGGTAGCGGCAGATATTTTTCTCTCTGAGCACAATGAGTCATTGTCTGCTGTGAACTCCGCGGAGGCATCGGGAAGGGCACCCAGCCAGTAAATGCTCAGCTCCAATCAGCTGCCCCAACCCCACCTGGAAGCAAGAGATTGCAGGTTTGTTTAAAAGAAAAAAATAATAATAAGGCCCTTGTAGGGCTTAAATGTTACAGCCATCGATTCTCCAGGGGTGGTCATGAGGAACAGGCCTTTCATAAAACCTTAGTTTCATTGTAGTTAACCGCTCTTTGCTTCTCCTTCTTGTTGGCAAGGAAACAAAGGCTCCATCGGAGGCTGGCTTGTGCTTTGGGTCATTCAACTAAATCAAACCCTTTAAATACATTGACAGATTCTCGGGGGACGTATTAATGCTGTGTTGAATGGAGATGGGTTGGAAAGGAGAAAAAAAAATGCATCTCAACAACGCAAGAAAACGATTTTCAGAGGGCGACCACTGAGTAACAGCTCGGCCCCTGAGTGTTTCTGATGAGGTCATGGCTTGTGATATTGCACTGATGTAAATGCAACCCTAGTCTTTTTGGGTTGTTAAGACAAATCACCCAGGGACCTATATAATTCCTTCCTTCCTTCCTTTTTTTTCTTGACGTGTCCGCGCAGAAGCAGAATAATAGTTAGGCCCCCGGTGCATTGTACGATTTGACAGATGTGCTATTAAGTATGGAACCGAGGCTGCTACCAGTAGTAATATTGGCTTTTTTTTCTTCTTCTTCCACTGGGTTCAAGCAATGAGTTAGCTCTTAACAGCCATGAATAGGCGTGGGGTTCTCAGCATAATACCCACAAGCCAGTGGATTATTGCGGAAGCCTTTCCATTATTAGTCAAAATGAAACTTAAGCCAGACAGAATAAGGAAGACAGATCAAATGTTTGGGGTGATTTATCAGAATTCCATTTTTAATACTCTGAAGTTAAGAGTATTAGATTGAAATTTCAGCTTTAGCCTGGTGTTGCCTCACACCCTCCAGCCAAGTTTTATAGAGTCTATTAGATCAGGGCTTTTCAACCTTTTCACCCATTGTACCACTTTTAGGATATGGCAACATCCGAGTACCACCAGTTCGCCTAGCAAGGTGCCAAAAACATGATGTTCCCAAAAAAAAAAAAGGAAAAAAGTGATAAAGTACAGGTAGTCCTGGACTTACAATAGTTCGCTTAGTGACTGTTTGAAGTTACAATGGCACTGAAAAAAGTGCCCCCCAAGCCACAGCCGAGCAAGACGCCTGCCTGCCCGCTCTTCCTCCTGTCCGAGGTTTTCATTCTTGTGAGGATTTCTGTTGAGGATTGGCAGCGGGGGTGGGGTGGGGGGTGTTTGGTTTTTATTCCCCCCGTCTGCTGGGTGGTTGCAGCAGGTTTTGGTCACTTCACGTGACCCTGGGACACTGTGACCGTCATAAATATGAATCAGTTGCCAAGCATTTGAATGTAAATCCCAAGACCCTGGAGAGGCTGCAACATTCCAGCTGATCGGTGCTTCTTCTGGGCTCAGCAGAAGCACCAGGATCAGTGCTGCTTTCTAGCTGATCGGCGCTTCTTCTGGGCTCAGCAGAAGCACCAGGATCAGTGCTGCTTTCTAGCTGATCGGCACTTCTTCTGGGCTCAGCAGAAGCACCAGGATCACGCCGAGCTCCAGCTGTAGCCTGGCGCTGATCCTGGTGCTTCCGCTGAGCCCTGACAGCCCTGCAGCTCCAGCCATCTCTCGCTCAGGCTTGTGCGGTGCTGCCACCGGTTCAGCTCATTCCCCTCCCCTGCTACCACTTTTCTAGGATGGTCACGTACCACCTGCCAGGTGCCAGTGTACCACAGGTGGTACCCGTACCACTGGTTGAAAAGCCCTGTATTAGAATATTTGTCTGACTGGAATTAGTTCAGTTGCTATTCTTGAACCTTTGGGCATTTTAAAGGTTTTCAATCATTAGACCGCGAATATATCAGTCAATAAACCTGCCTTCAGTTTGTGGTCTTTAGATCAAAGCACTGAATTGCCTGGCTTAAATTTGTAGGGTGGCAACTGTGGGAATGCAGTCACCAAAAACTGAAGGAGTTCCTTTACTTTTTTTTTTTTAACGATTGGGAATATCATTGCTTTCCGGCTATGAATGAAATTAATTTATTTGCAGAATGTACTATAAAGGGCTTGAAGGAATTGTTTGGTAAATACCAAGAATTTGTAATGTTATTTCAACTTGTTACCTTAAGCCGCTGATTTTGGTGCCGCAATAAATCATAATCCTTCTTTTGAAATTTCACAGATGTTTTTATCAGACATTAGTCTATTAATTACAGTATATAGATAGGAAATTCTGTGTCGTTACTCTTTGGATGGTTTGATAATGTAATTCTACTGAAATTATTATTGTTGTTATTGTTGTTGTTGTTGTTGTTGTTATTATTATTATTATTATTATTATTATTATTACAGTCCACATCAGTTTTCTTCAGAAAACGCATTAACTTATTTGATTACAGGAATAAAAAGTCATTTCTTATATCCATGGAGTGTTATAAATGTATGGTGATGTTTGGAAACAGTCTTGTTACACCAGCAGGAAGTGTTAACGAATGTACATTATTTTAGGAAGTCTGTGTCAGATATAATATTGACTTTGGTTTCCAGAGAGAACGACTTGCTGAACAGGTTTAAAAATTTAGGAGAGGAAAAAAAAAAAGAAAAGAAACGAACCAGTTGTATTTTACAAGCATAATATCCAGCCTTAATTTATGCATCTTTTTTTCCCCCTTACTGTAAATAACTAATAACATGAATGTTTCCTTGGCATCACACGAGATCTTTTTAAAAATTATTATTATTCAGCCCAAAGGACAAGTGGGTTTCCTTTAAAAATAAAAAATTTAAAAAAATTCTGTGCACAAAAAGAGTAACGAAAGAAAAACGGCAGGTTTTTTTTTCCAGAATCGGCACAGAATCCAGGTGTTCCCCCTTAAAAAGAGGAGGGGGAGGAAGGATGGTGGAAAAAGCCTAGCTTGCTGTAGCATAAATGCATTACTTATTCATTTGTTTTGAATCTGTTGTCCCTTTCAATATGATCCTCTCTTGGAAAACGCAAGCGTCTTTGGAAGCATCTGTCTGTCTGCTTTCCCTACTTGCCTGTGATATTTTAAGCTCAGATGTCACTCCATGTGTTGCCTGCCATTCAGCTGATCCTCCACAGGCCTCATGAGAACTTCCAAAAATACTTGAAAACCTGGACAACTAGAAAAGCAGCAGCAGAAGAAGAAGAAAAAATTGTTGTCCAGGCTTAGTCAAGGACAAGCCGAAGAGGGTTAGGGTCAAACAAAGCGGGCTGGTCTTCTCCGTGTGTCTGTGCTTTTCCTAACTCTCTCTGCTCTGTTTTTCCATGCTTTTCCGGATTCAGAGAAAGGTAAAATGCTGTTTTTTCCCCTCTCCCTCCCCTCTTATTTCACTTCCTTGTCTACCTTTTGTCCTTGTGTTGCTTTGCCAAGTGGTGGGTGGAAGGTTTGGATTATGGCTTTGGCTCCTGTTGCTGATCGGATGGCAGTCTGCCGGACCTCTTGAAGCGGTCTCCGGGTTTGTTTCTGTTTTTCTTCTAAGAGAGTAAGAAAAA
>NW_015390297.1:88199-115936 GCF_001527695.2 Protobothrops mucrosquamatus | reverse complement strand
TTATTTTGTGAACTAATGTGTTTTAAAATGTAACTTGTAACTTAATATAACTTTATACATACATACATACATACAGTACATACATACATACATACATACACGGCCTAGCTATTAATATATAGAACACTAATTTATTTTGTGAACTAATGTGTTTTAAAATGTAACTTGTAACTTAATATAACTTTATACATACATACATGCATACATACATACATACATGCATACATACATACATAAACGGCCTAGCTATTCATATATAGAACACTAATTTATTTTGTGAACTAATGTGTTTTAAAATGTAACTTGTAACTTAATATAACTTTATACATACATACATACATACATACATACATACATACATACATACACGGCCTAGCTATTAATATATAGAACACTAATTTATTTTGTGAACTAATGTGTTTTAAAATGTAACTTGTAACTTAATATAACTTTATACATACATACATACATACATACATACATACATACATACATACATACAGTACATACATACATACATAAACGGCCTAGCTATTAATATATAGAACACTAATTCATTTTGTGAACTAATGTGTTTTAAAATGTAACTTGTAACTTAATATAACTTTATACATACATACATACAGTACATACATACATACATACATACATACACGGCCTAGCTATTAATATATAGGACACTAATTTATTTTGTGAACTAATGTGTTTTAAAATGTAACTTGTAACTTAATATAACTTTATACATACATACATGCATACATACATACATACATGCATACATACATACATAAACGGCCTAGCTATTAATATATAGGACACTAATTTATTTTGTGAACTAATGTGTTTTAAAATGTAACTTGTAACTTAATATAACTTTATACATACATACATACATACATACATACATGCATGCATGCATGCATACATACATACATAAACGGCCTAGATATTAATATATAGAATACTAATTTATTTTGTGAACTAATGTATTTTAAAATGTAACTTGTAACTTAATATAACTTTATACATACATACATACAGTACATACATACATACATACATAAACGGCCTAGCTATTAATATATAGAACACTAATTTATTTTGTGAACTAATGTGTTTTAAAATGTAACTTGTAACTTAATATAACTTTATACATACATACAGTACATACATACATAAATAGCCTAGCTATTCATATATAGAACACTAATTTATTTTGTGAACTAATGTATTTTAAAATGTAACTTGTAACTTAATATAACTTTATACATACATACATAAACGGCCTAGATATTAATATATAGAACACTAACTTATTTTGTGAACTAATGTGTTTTAAAATGTAACTTGTAACTTAATATAACTTTATACATACATACATCTTATCTAATGAATTAGACACCTTCATCTTACTTGTATCATATCAATATGTGCTCTTTTCATACCTCTTTGCTGCTGGCTATCTGGATATTTCATGCCCTACACTAAATAAATGGATCTGGGTTAGCAATGAGCGTCTGCAAAGGGCTACGTAAAATTCCCTCGTGGAGAAAAAGAGGGTCAGGAGAAGTTCTGCAGATCTTGGCCTTCAGCCGTGGAACCACATTTCTTCTCTTCCATCCTTTCTCCTTTCCTTGCATTGGTCTCGTCCTCTCCGAGTGCTGCCTGCTTCAGCCTGTGTTTCTTTTCCTTCTCCAGGGATTTCGCCTACGTAGCCCGAGACAGAGAGACACGGATTCTGAAATGCCACGTGTTTCGATGTGACACCCCAGCAAAAGCCATCGCCACGAGCCTCCACGAAATCTGTTCTAAGGCGAGCCTGCTCTCCTTTTATTTGTTTGTTTTGTCATATTTACGTAGTTTATATGGGAGGGGGGTGACCCTTTGAGAGCTGTAGGCAACGAAATTTCCATTTTAATGTAGGCCGATTAGTGTACATTCAAAGTGACAATAAAGTTATTATTCTGTTCTATTCTATTCTACTCTGCTCTGCTCTACTCCTATTCTGTTCTGTTCTGCTGTTCTGTTCTATCCTATCCTATCACTCTACTCTACTCCTGTTCTATTCTATTCTATTCTATTCTATTCTATATTCTGCTCTACTCTGCTCTGCTCTACTCTACTCTACTCTACTCCTATTCTGTTCTGTTCTGTTCTGCTGCTCTGTTCTATCCTATCCTATCACTCTACTCTACTCTACTCCTGTTCTATTCTATTCTATTCTATTCTATTCTATTCTATTCTATTCTATTCTATTCTATTCTATTCTATTCTATATTCTGCACTCTTCCTCCTGTCTGAGGTTTTCATTGTTGTGAGCATTTCTGTTGAGGATTGGCAGCAGGGATGGGGTGGGGGGGTGTTTGGTTTTTATCCCCCCCCCCCGTCTGCTGGGTGGTTGCAGCAGGTTTTGGTCACTTCACATGACCCTGGGACACTGTGACCGTCATAAATATGAATCAGTTGCCAAGCATCTGAATGTAAATCCCAAGATCCTGGAGAGGCTGCAACATTCCAGCTGATCGGCGCTTCTTCTGCAGAGGCACCAGGATCAGTGCTGCTTTCCAGCTGATTGGTGCTTCTTCAGGGCTCAGCAGAAGCACCAGGATCAGCACAGAGTTCCAGCTGGAGCCTGGCGCTGATTCTGGCGCTTCCGCTGAGCCCTGACAGCCCTGCAGCTCCAGCCGTTTCTCACTCAGGCTTGTGCGGTGCTGCCACCGGTTCAGCTCATTCCTCTCCCCCACTACCACTTTTCTGGGATGGTCGCGTACCACCTGCCAGGTGCCAATGTAGCACAGGGGTACCCGTCCCACTGGTTGAAAAGCCCTGGCTTAATGAAGCTGGTTCCTACAAACAGATTAATATCCTGAACCATTAATTGCTTGGCCTGCACGAAACCCAAGCGAGATTTCCTCCACACAACAATTCTGCCCGGGTTCCTACATCATCTGGACTTCTCGTCTACGAAGAATCCTTCAACTGAATTCCATTTTCCGGAGTCTAAATGCCGATCCTTAAAAACAGGGGTGGTGTGAACAAATAAAATTCTCGCCCGGAGAGGACAATAAATCGTACTCGTTCTCCTTTTTTCTGCAGATTATGGCTGAACGGAAGAATGCCAAAGCTGTGGCTTGCAACTCGTTACAGGAACGGACGGCCGTCACCCTTGACGTTCCTTTGCAAGGTAGAACCTGGGACAGTTTATAGGTTTATTTTCAAAGTCACCGTAGGAGAAGGAATGTGTGGTGTGGTGAAGACCCTCGCCGGCCCCTCGGAAGGTTGAGAGTTCAATCTTATGTTTATGTTTATTTAGATTTGTATACCGCCCTATCTCCCTTACGGGACTCAGGGCGGTGAACAGGCGATAATAAAAATCACAATAAATATCTATTCTAAAATCAAATTAAATAAATAAAGGCCTGCTCTAAAATACCCCATATAAAAAAACCTATACTAAAACCTAATTAAGACTACGCCAGGCCGGCCGCACGAAATAGATGAGTTTTCAGGGCTCGGCGAAAAAGGCGCAGGTCCGCAGTTGTACGTCGGTCGGTGGGTAGGTCATTCCAGAGGGCAGGAGCTGCCACAGAGAAGGCTCTCCCCCTGGGGGTCGCCAGCCGGCATTGACTGGCCGACGGCACCCTAAGGAGGCCCTCTCTGTGGGAGCGGACTGGTCGAAGGGAATCTTAGGTAGTGGCTGCTGTTTGTCTCCCAGGGTTCAAAGAAAAAATAATCTGTTGCGAACTCCGCGTGGCCTCAGGAAGGGCACCTGGCCAGTAAACGCTCAGCTCCATCCATTCACCCAAACTCCACCCCAAATGAAGGGATCATAGGGTCATAAAAAGGATTTTTTTAACTGTAGGAGAAAGAATGACAGAAGCTGTGGGGGGGAGGAGTGAAAAAAGGAATCAGCCTAGAATCCCTACGTAGCCACAAGCGAACTAACGGCAAATTCTGTTGATCCGTATCTAACTCTAACCAGATGCTGACCATTCGTTTAGAAGATTCCTGTGTGTAGGCTTTCAGCAATCAAATCAGTTTAATTGGACCTTCAGGCGTGGGGGGGGGTTGCACCTGAAAGTCACAGCTGTATTCTGACTAAACCAGGCACCCTTTGCAACCCTTTTTTAAAAAAATTTTTAATTTATAAAACGTTTTTTATTTATAATACAATTAAAACAAAAATGGACATACGGGGCATTCCAGAGTAAATATTCCTAACAATTTGTTTCTCGTGATACAAAAACTTAATACATCATCCTTAACCTCTATATAAGCCTCATTCTTCTACACAATACAATTATATATACAATTATATGTACAATTATATGTATGTTTCAATCCTATCGTTAGCTTAAGATCCGAGCGGTTCTCCTTGATTCATACCAGCGATAAAATTTGCCCCAGATTTCGAAATATTCCAGTTCTGTCTTATCTTTCATAGCCATGGTAAGCCTGTCCATCTCTGCACATGATAAAATTTTATAGAGGATTTCTTCTTCCGTTGGAATTCCTGTATTCCTCCAATTTTGAGCATAAACCAATCTGGAAGCCGTTAGAATGTGTACGCCTTTGTCATACTTCTGCGTTGTTATACCTAATAGGAAAAATTCTGGATTTTTTTAACTGTAGGAGAAAGAATGGCAGAAGCTGGGGGGGGAGGAGTGAAAAGAGGAATCAGCCTAGAATCTCTACGTAGCCACAAGCAAACTAACGGCAACCTCCCTTAAATTCTGTTGATCCGTATCTAACTCTAACCAGATGCTGACCATTCGTTTAGAAGATTCCTGTGTGTAGGCTTTGAACAATCAAATCAGTTTAATTGGACCTTCAGGTGTGTGTGGGGGTTTTTTTGCACCTGAAAGTCACAGCTGTATTCTGACTAAACCACGCACCCTTTGCAACCCTTGTGCTAGTCAGAAATGTGTGGATGTTTTGATATGCTTAGGTAAACTCCTTCCTCAGACTCTGCCTCATAGCTGCTGCAAGAAGAGAGGATTTATTATGCAAAATGAAGATTTATAGCACCTGTGGGGGGAAATGCACTGCCGTGCTTCCCCCCCCTCCACAAACCTCATAACCTCTTGATACCCTTTGTCCCAATGAAGCAGCCAGAAGGTCATACCCTTTTGACTTAATGCCTCACCTATCTAAACAGATGATATGCTTAAGTTCCTTCTCCTGTCTTTTCCTGCCTTTGTTAGTTCCTTCTGCTTTCATCTCCCTGTATTTGTCCTTACCTGGTCTTTGACCATGTAATGTGTTACTAGAAAATAGTTGCTTACATGAAGACATTTTCCAATGAAGAAACCTTTGTCGGCATCTAATGGTTAAGCTGGTGTATGTAACAAGTATATAAGAAGCAATAAACTCAGAGTTTGTCAAGCCGTGTCCTGCAGCTTCAAACCTCTGCTCAAGACATGCCTGCGTCTTTGTCTTAGCGTCTTACAAGCACCCATTTCCCGTCATTCCCCAGATACCAATTAGGATCCTTTTTTAACAGGACTTGGAGCAGAGATTTGTCGGAATCAACAATATGATCAGCTCCCTGATATCTCACTCCGGGTCCTGGCGTTAAAATAAAGCGGAGTTTGGGGGGTGGGGTGGCCTGATGTGAATTGTATAAGATGAAATTGATGTTTTGCTTCCTTGCAGTAGATTTTCCAACACCAAAGACTGAGTTGGTCCAGAAATTTCATGTGCAGTACCTGGGCATGCTGTCTGTCATTAAGCCAGTGGGTATGTAAGCATATTTTTTTCTCATGACTAAATGTGTTCTTTGTGGTGAATTACGCTGGGGAAGATAAAACCTAAGACCAGACACTAGTCCCCATAGCACAGCACAACTGTGCGGTCCACGATGATCTCTGAGCTTGGTTATTTCCTTACCAACATTTCAGCTAGGTAACATCATCAGTGCTGATTCCATCACTCATCATCTAATATGTGACAAAAGTTACTGATGATGCTTCCAAGGCACCTGAAGGCAGGACAAGAAGCAACAGGTGGAAACTAAGCAAGGAGAGAAGCAACCTAGAACTAAGGAGAAACTTCCTGACAGTTAGAACAATTAACCAGTGGAACAACCTGCCTCCAGAAGCGGTGAATGCTCCAACACTGGAGGTTTTTAAGAAGAGACTGGACAGCCATTTGTCCGAAATGGTGTAGGGGTTTCCTGCCTGAGCAGAGGGTTGGACTAGATCACCTCCAAGGTCCCTTCCAACTTTACTATTATTATTATTATTATTAGTTGGGTCATGAAACATCAGCCAGAGAGCATCAAAGACCCCACAGTTCAACCCTGAGCTACACAGATTCTATCAGTACTGAATTTCCTGGAATCCATGTGATACTTTGAACCTGCCAAACAGATTCGCTAGGTTCACGCAACACATTAAACCACTTAAAATCTAACCACAGGTACACTTAACATATTGTGGGAGTGCAACTTAGTTTGCACTTAGTGCAAATACTAAGAAGCCCACAAGAGTTTCAAGCCCAGCTGGAACCCCTAGATTATTTTGTGTTGCCTTTTTTAAAGCAAAGGAGCAGATTTTTTTTCACCCAGACAAGGTTCCCACAGTAACTACAGGACTGAAAATCTAGAAGATAGAGTGGTAGAGAGAAACAGATTGGATGGAGAGAGGAAAGAAAAGAAGGAAGTTTAAGGTTAAGGTTGATCTAGACCAGAGAAACAAGTTTAAGCAAAGGAAAACCAACATGTTGTATGTCCCTCAAAAGTTCTAAGGGTGTGCGTCTGTTGTCTCTGTTCTTTGGAAGGTATGGACACGCTGAACGGAGCTATAGAAAGCCTGACGGAGTCCTCTAACAGGGAAGACTGGATGGCTGTCACCATGAACGTCGCGGATGCTACTGTGACCGTCATCAGCGAAGGAGTACGGTCCCTTAAACTTGTCTTATTTTAATACTAGGATCTGTAACTTGACCCAAAACTTAATTTTTCTCCAAGCCTTTTCTGTATGCAGTTAAGGTTGTGGGGGCGAAATGCAGAAAAGTCTGTACGTAGCGTCAGAACAGATTTGGTGATGGCAATTGATCATTTGCGCCGCATTTTCAAGACACACAGACACACACACCCCCGTTGGCCATGTGCTACTATCTTCACGTACAAAAATATCTAAACTCTCAACTTAATTAGCATTATAAAAAAAAACAGTGAGGCTTTCAATTATTCCAGATTTAGGGGGAGAAAATTGTAATTATTCCAGATTTAGGGGGAGAACTTTAACTAGAAGATTAAGCCATGGAATACTGGCGTAGAGGGAGTGTGTTCTGCCAGCTGTGTACAGAAATAATGAAAAATTGAGTGTGCTTTGCACTCAGAGGCAGTATTTCTCACCCTCGGCCATCTTAAGACGGGTGGACTTCAGCTCCCATCAGGAGTAATGGAGACTTTATCAGGTTTTACCATAGCCACCATCTTCACCGTTGTGCCCTGTGGATGTTCCTGATGGGACACCCCTGATTGGCACCTCAGTTCACCGACCCCCTAATACAGATTTACGGTTTCCCTCTTACACTCAAGTGTCACAGCAACCACTTTTCCTCCACGCCTAGAACGAAGAGGAGATCGTGGTGGAATGTCGCGTCCGCTTTTTGTCCTTCATGGGTGTGGGGAAAGACGTACATACGTTTGCCTTCATTATGGACACGGGGAACCAGCATTTCGAGTGTCACGTCTTCTGGTGTGAACCCAACGCTGGCAACGTCTCCGAGGCCGTCCAAGCTGCTTGTATGGTAAGTAGGACGATTCTATGAGTCAGGGGTCTTCAAACGTGGCCAGTTGAAGACTTGTGGACTTCAACTCCCAGAATTCCTCAGCCAGCCCCAAATTATACAAAGTTCTGTTTGTGTAAGCAGTTAGAAAGTCTGGAGCGTGGACTCTGCGGAAGCCAGCAGGTGCCTGGAATTCACAACTGTGCCTGAACTAACAAGTTGCTCGCAAGATAAGGTGAAATTGTAAGAATGCATACTAGCCACAGGGAACCAGGGATTTGTAAAATTGCTGCTGGGGGGAAAATAGCACAGGTCATTGCAAGAGGTCGTTGTTTAAAATAAAGGCTTCTATGATGTAGAGTGACCTTGTCTACCATCCCTCTACTGGGGTATTTAAATAAGTATTAACTGGATCCTATTAATAAAGATGCATAACAGTAATGACCTATGAAAACGGAGATTGGTTGTTTGTAATTTTAATACAACCCATCAAATGAAAGAGAACATTTGCATGTGTTCATGAACAGATTTGAACTGCTTCACGTCTCCTCCTTCAGTGTTTGCCCTGGAGCCTCCGGTACCAAAATTGCCAAAAAAAAGTCTTCAAGGGTGGCTTGAGTCTCTGGGTTAAACAGCCCCCTTTTAAGGGAGTCTTAAGATAGGGTGCAAAGCTACCGTACGAGCCGTGGTGGCGCAGTGGTTAGAAGGCAGCATTTCAGGCTGACACTGGCCACTGCCAGCAGTTCGATCCTGACTTCAAGGTTGACAGCCTTCCATCCTTCCCAGGTCAATAAAATGAGGACCCTGATTGTTGGGCACAATAGGCTGACTCTGTAAACCGCTTAGAGAGGGCTGTAGAGCACTGTGAAGCAGGATATAAGTGTACATGCTATTGCGATTGCAGGCTAACTCTGCCCACTGCCAGCAGTTCGATCCTGAACTCAAGGTTGACAGCCTCCCGTCCTTCCCAGGTCAATAAAATGAGGACCCTGATTGTTGGGCACAATAGACTGACTCTGTAAACTGCTTAGAGAGGGCTGTAGAGCACTGAAGCAGGATATAAGTGTACATGCTATTGCTATTGCAGGCTAACTCTGCCCACTGCCAGCAGTTCGATCCTGAACTCAAGGTTGACAGCCTTCCGTCCTTCCCAGGTCAATAAAATGACCCTGATTGTTAGGCACAACAGGCTGACTCTGTAAATCGCTTAGAGAGGGCTGTAAAACATGGTGGAGCAGTATATAAGTCTAAGTGCTATGATGGCGATACACTGTTGTTGTGTTGCAGCTGCGGTATCAGAAGTGTCTGGTCGCCCGGCCTCTTTCTCAGAAAGTCCGCCCGCCTCCTCCTCCAGCAGACTCCATGACGAGACGGGTCACCACCAACGTAAAACGCGGGGTCCTGTCCCTGATTGACACTTTGAAACAGAAGCGTCCCGTGACTGACATGCCGTGACGGACCCGCCCCCCCCCCAGCATTCCCGAGGCGTCCCGCAAAACAGACAGCGGCCGCGTTCAAAGACACAAGACGGGATAAGGGCCTTCCTTTCCGTCGGAAATCCCTCACTTTCAGGAAAATTGCCCTTATCGGAAGTAATGTTAGACAAAAGCATGTTCTCACTTTTGCCGCCACCGTGTAATATTGGAAAAAAAAAAAGAAGCATGACTTTCTTTTTTTCTTTTTTTTTTAATGTTCATTTTATTTTTTTCGCTCCTTGTGAGATGCGGTCCTCGAGACAAAGGGGGAAGGCCCCGCTTCCTGATTGTAAATAGGACGGACGTGACTTCGATTCACACATCCAGAAAGGATGGGTGCATTCCTCCCCTCTTCCCCATTTTGGCAAAGAAGTGAGCCGAGGATTCTCATAGCTCCTGAGCACTTTTCTCTCTCTCTTTTTTTTAACAGTGAATTTACACACCAAGTATTAGTTACGGTTGTATTATTATACTACTAATACCCAGCTTCTTGTTTTTTTACAAAAGAACGTTCGGGATTTAACCTTCCATCTTGTTTACCGTCGTCGTCCTTCATCTCGGGAGATGCCAGCCAGGTGCCCTGCCGTGGAGATAACGGATGGTACCCGCTAGGCGACAACAGCGTGTGGCAATCCTGTGCATCCGTAAGGTCACCGCACATCCAAGTGTGCAGCCTCTGTCCTTGTCTCTTCCTAGCACAAGTGTATGTACACTGATGAAGGCAGGCCACCGTCGCATCACATCTCTCTCTGCGGAAGGCAGGCCACCGTCGCATCACACCTCTCTGTGGCTTGCGTGGTTTAGCTTTCAGAGAAGGGCCGTCCGCGTGGGAACCCCAACGCCATATTTGAAGTGGCCTTCAGTCCGAAATTGCGTTTGTTTACATACTAGTCCACGTTTTGAGAAGTTTGGCAGCATAGACTGGGTTTTTATTTCGGGACAGAATCCACCCCCTACGCTGAGGACGCCAAGGCTGAAGTGCCTCCTAACCCTTTCGTAGATCCAGGTTATTCTTTTTCGCCCAAGAGACGGGCGCGGAAATGATCACTTCAGGCTTGTGGATGGGGCAGAGGAAGCTACAACTGTGAAGTCAGACGGCGGGCTTCCCCTCGCGATAAAATGCATGCAATAGAGTTGGCTGCTGCATTCAGACTGTACACTGGTCCGCGACCATTAATATATATATAGATATATAGAGAGATATATAGATATATATATATATAAATGTCGGTGAAAACAAAGGCTGTTCACTAGTTGCTTTTCTTACCGATAGATTTGCACGGAAGCGACCAGCACGGATTTCCTCGGACATGAGTCCCTGATATTCAGATCGTGTCTTTTGTTTTTGCTCTGTGAGATCCGTTCTAACTTTGCAGCTAACTTGTATCGGATGGCGAGGTCGAAACAATGAGAAACGATGCTTTCTTCAGTGGATGTTTGGGTTGAAAACGCAAACAGATGTACGGCGGTCGGCGTCCCGAAGTCCCGAGTAGCACGTGTCATGCCAAGCCACCACCCTGTGGTGGTTCCTTCTACCTTGTGATTGCACCTTACACAATGTGTGGTTTCCATTGACCAGGAGTGGCTGCAGGGTTTGGTTTAAAAAACAAAACAAAACTCAAATTGGCCACAAGACTGGCATTCAAGTCCCAAAGGTGCTTTTTTTCAGGAGGCAACTGGACTTTCTTGTTTTTCTTTGAAGACGTTTTGCTTCTCATCCCAGAAGCTTCTTCAGCTCTGACTGGATGGTGGGGAATGGAAGGATTTATACTCCCTGCAGACAGCTGGTCATTTGCCTTCTTTTAGAGGGTCGTTGAGGCCACTTGGAGGTTTATCTGTCCTCAGGGTCACCTGAGTGGTGCAAATGGGTGTGGAACACAGTCCTTTGAGCAGTTCCAAGAATCCCCCACACCCATTTGCACTACTCAGGTGACTCTGAGGACACAGACAAACCTCCAAGTGGCCTCAACGACTCTCTAAAAGGATGCAAATGACCAGCTGTCTGCAAGGAGTATAAATCCTTCCGTTCCTCCACCATCCAGGCAGAGCTGAAGAAGCTTCTGGGATGAGAAGCGAAACGTCTTCAAAGAAAAACAAGGAAGTCCAGTTACCTCCCGAAAAAGCAGGGACAACCCTGACCCGGATGACGGAGAATCTGTGCAGTCTGGCATTGAAGCACCACCTGATTTTTATGGGCATCGCAGGTGGCGCTTCGGTCTCACTGCTGTGGCTGACATCTTCAGGTGTGGATCACACCTGCCTGATGCCCTTGGGGCAGTTGACTGTTTAATCCCTTTATGTGTATTTATGATCACTTGTATACCGTGTCGCACGAGTTCACCCGAGGCTCTGCCAAAGCAACAAGCTTAGGATTCCCCAGGGACAGACGGAGCTCTTTGGGGGCGATGGAAGAAGTGGAGTGATGGTCTCAAGAGGAAGACTAGGGAGACCTCCTGAGATTTCCGACGACCTGTTCACCGATGCTCTTGGTCTCCGCGTCTTAGACAGGGACAAATGGAGCCACGATTCCGACTTGGCCAAGCGTTCAAACGGCGCACACTTTACAAACCAAAACCTCACTCCATTATCCTGTCCCATCGAAAAGATGGAGTCCTATCTCAATCAGCCCAGAACGAGGTCTCTCAAACTTGGCAACTTCAGATCGGGTGGACTTCACCTCCCAGAATTTCCCCAACCAGCCTAGCTGGCTGAGGAATTCTGGGAGATGAAGTTCACAGGTCTTCGAAGTTGCCAAGTTGGGGGTGGGGGAACCTGGCCTTAATCAACCTTCTCTTAACTGTCCTTTGAATGGTTTGGACCAGGGGTCTTCAAACTTGGCCCTTTGATGACTTGTGGACTTCAACTCCCAGAATTCCTCAGCCAGGCAAGCTGGCTGAGGAATTCTGGGAGTTGAAGTCCACAAGTCATCAAAGGGCCAAGTTTGAAGACCCCTGGTTTGGACAGTAGTTGCTCCAGCAAGATCAAACCATTGAGAGAGGTAGAGGTTCTTGGACAATTAACCATGCCTCATGAACGCTCGTCTCTTCTGCTTAACACTTGACACAATTATAGCTTGTCAGCCTAAACACCACTTAGTAAGTGTGCTCTTTTCCTACACAAGTATATAACGGCTTGCTGTAAACTGGCCCTGATCCACACGAATGAAAAGAAGCAACTGGGAAGAGCGTAGAGTAGAAAGCCAAGGTGGACCTATCAAAACTTTCCTTTCTTCAGTTCTCTCAGAAAAGCCCACTCCGTTTCCTTCTTGCTCCAAAGAACGTTCAACGTTGAGCTAAGCTTTTGCTATGCTCTAGAGCAGGGGTCTTCAAACGTGGCCCTTTGATGACTTGTGGACTTCAACTCCCAGAATTCCTCAGCCAGGCATGCTGGCTGAGGAATTCTGGGAGTTGAAGTCCACAAGTCATCAAAGGGCCGCGTTTGAAGACCCCTGGATTACAGCATCTCTCGAACCATCATGGTCGCCGCCCAACCTAGTTGGAGATGCTGGAGAACCAGAAGCCATCTAGAAAAGGACCTAGACAAGAAAAGGGTGATCTAGAACAGGGGTCTTCGAACCTGGCCCTTTGATGACTTGTGGACTTCAACTCCCAGAATTCCTCAGCCAGCGTGCCTGGCTGAGGAATTCTGGGAGTTGAAGTCCACAAGTCATCAAAGGGCCAAGTTTGGAGAGCCCTGCTCTAGAGGCAGCAGAAAATTGCCTGCGGTTCACACCCAGAACATTAAAAAGGATGGTGTCACAATCACATAACCTTCAACCCACGGCTTCCCGAAGGAGCCGGTCCACAAATCCCAGTGTTGGCTTCTTGTGCATGTGTGTAACAGGGCTCCACATCTAAATCCAGAAACAGTCTTCCTCCGTTTTTAAGCTGTATAGCTGTCTAGATATATGTGTATATGTAATTTTCAGGTCAAGGCAACTTTTTATTGTCTGATGTTCTGACATAACCACCTATGCAAAGAAGACGTAACTTCTGGGTGAAGGAAATAAACTAACCTCTATGGGTATATAAAAAAAAACCGACCGGTTGTTCAAAGAAGACGGGAATGACCGATCAAGTTCTTGTTTCCTTAAATTGCGCTGAAATGTACATCTGACCTTAACGCGCCCGCCCCCCAGTTGCAACTCTGTTAAAGAGCCCCACTTTTTTTTTGCACCCACCTCCTTTTTTCCAGAAACTGCACGCTAATGATCAATGTTTATTCTTTTCAAATGTTATTTGGAATAAATTCTCGTTAAGGGATAACCCAAATGCGGATACTTGAAACTTCAACACAAGAGTCGGTCTTGACCCAAAACCAGAAGGGTGGCCTTGATCAAAGCCCCGCCCCTTTTCTCGATAAGAGGGCGGGGCCGTGTTGTACGGTTCTGACCCCCATCTTGATTTTTTATTTTATTTTTTGCCATCCAGAAAATCCACCCTATGGAGGTCCCTACCCAGGAATTCTGTGTATTTCCTGAGCTGGTTTTTCTGGAACACTCCTCGGGGTTTGACAGGCAATGGAGAACACAAAATCCTTACTTTTGGTTTTGGGGCTGTTGATAAACAAAAAGGTGCTTTTTTCCAAAAGTTTGTTTGTTTGTTTGTTTTCCCCCCTGAAATCGTTTCACTTCTCATCCAAGAGCTCCTTCAGTTCAGATGAGAAGTGAAATGTTTTCAAGGAAAAAAACCCCCCAAAAAATCCAGTTGCCTTTTGGAAAAGCACCTTCGGGAGAACCGTGAGGGATCTGGATGATGGAGAATCTCCATAGACAGGAGTTTTAAAAACTTGGAATTCAAGATGTCGGTGTTACGCTGGGCTGGCGGGGAAGGGACCCCTTTCAAGTCGAGCTTTTGGAACCCATTGGCACCTGGCAGGTGGTACGCGACCATCCTAGAAAAGTGGTAGCGGGGGAGGGGAATGAGCTGAACCGGTGGCAGCACCGCACAAGCCTGAGCGAGAGATGGCTGGAACTGCAGGGCTATCAGGGCTCAGCGGAAGCGCCAGGATCAGCGCTTCTTTGGGGCTGTCAGGGCTCAGTGGAAGCGCCAGAATCGGTGCCAAGCTCCAGCTGGAGCTCGGCGCTGATCCTGGAGCTTCTGCTGAGCCCTGAAGAAGCGCCGATCAGCAGGAATGTTGCAGCCTCTCCAGGGTCTTGTGATTTACATTCAGATGCTTGGCAACTGATTCATATTTGTGACGGTCACAGTGTCCCAGGGTCATATGAAGTGACCAAAACCTGCTGCAACCACCCAGCAGACAAGGGGGGGGGAATAAAAACCAAACACCCCCCACCCCACCCCCACTGCCAA
Source organism: Protobothrops mucrosquamatus (assembly GCF_001527695.2). Lineage (NCBI taxonomy): Eukaryota > Metazoa > Chordata > Lepidosauria > Squamata > Viperidae > Protobothrops > Protobothrops mucrosquamatus. The sequence goes on along the minus strand of NW_015390297.1, from coordinate 101,412 downwards.
TCCTCAACAGAAATGCTCACAACAATGAAAACCTCGGACAGGAGGAAGAGCGCGGCCGGGTGGGCAGGCAGGTGTCTTGCTCGGCTGTGGCTTGGGGGGCACTTTTTTCAGTGCCATTGTAACTTCGAACAGTCACTAAGCGAACTGCTGTAAGTCGAGGACTACCTGTACTTTATCACTTTTTCCCTTTTTTTTTTGGTCTTCAGGTTTTTGACACCTTGCTAGGCGACTGGTGGTACTCAGATATTGCCATATCCTAAAAGTGGTACAATGGGCTGAAAAGGTTGAAAAGCCCTGACCTAGACTACTTGTTATTTTGATCCTTGGGGGCCTCTCTCTGGCATCATGAGTTTAAAAGAAAAAAATATGTACAGCTTTTTTTCTCCACCCCACCCTCTTCCACCAAAGGGAACGGAACAAAATACACAAGAGTTTGTCAGCAAGAGCTCTTTGTGTTAGGCGAAAATGCTCTTATTTGGAAATAAAGTTTTCTTTTTTCCCCTCCCCCTGACATTGTCCACCTCTTGACACCTTTAAATGTAACCCATTGAAAGAATAAATTTAATTACGTGAACCGCGTGTCTCCACATTCCTGAGGTTGAAATCGGTCTTTTCGTCAGGCTGGAACTTTTTAAGGATGGTGAGGATGAACAGCAAGAGTAGACAAAGGAGATCTAAACTATGTTTGCTCCAAACATAAGTTTATCAAGAAGAACATCTTCCAGGGTAATAAAAAAAAAATATCAAGATGGTGGCTTCAATCCTGAGATTTGAGGCTGTACATAAAGTGGAACTTTAACCGCCATCTTGACTTTTTTTTAACCCTTATTATGGATACTGGTGCACTCAACGAAAGAACAGACAATTTTTTTTCTCTTCTACAACAACTGTGTCCAGCTTTGGCAACTTTTTAAGACTTGTGGACTTCAACTCCCAGAATTCCCCAGCCCAGCTGTTTGGCAGAAAAGCACGTGAGGAGCTAAATTGATTAGCTGACCGTCGGCTAATCTGAAGCCAGCACCGTGAAGTGTAGCACCTAAAAATATCATGCAATGCAAACTAGAGCTGAATGAACTGAAAATGTGGGAAGGGACATCAGGGAAGATCGGCCAGCTACAAGAGTTCGTTTAGTGACGGTTCAAAGTTACGACGGCACTGATTAAAGTGACTTATGACCGTTTTTCACACTTAGGACCACTGCAGCATCCCGGGGGGTTATGTGATCCATTTTTACAACCCTCGTGATGAAAGTCAATGGGGAAGCCAGATTAACAACCATGTTGCTAACTTCACAGCTGCAACAATTCAACTGGTCGTTGAAAGGTCGTACAATGGAGCAAAACGCATTTGGCCAGTGTCTCGCTGAGCAACATAAATTTTGGGGCTCCGTTGTAGTCGTTGAGGACAGCTGGCTGTGCAGTTTCCACAAATAGGTTTATAATTTAAATAAATGCCCATCCGTTAGTCTACAAAGGATGCCATTAACCTATGGCTAGGGCAGGGGTAGGCAGCCTTGGCTCTTTTATGACTGGTGGACTTCAACTCCCAGAATTCCTGAGCCAGCGTGGGGGAACTATGGACCCTTCATGACTCGTGGATTTCAACTCCCAGAATTCCTGAGCCAGCGTGGGGGAACTATGGACCATTCATGACTCGTGGACTTCAACTCCCAGAATTCCTGAGCCAGCATGGGGGAACTATGGACCCTTCATGACTTGTGGGTTTCAACTCCCAGAATCCCTGAGCCAGTATGGGGAAACTATGGACCCTTCATGACTGGTGGACTTCAACTCCCAGAATTCCTGAGCCAGCCACGCTGAGGGGAAAGGGAGAATTTTCCAAGCTGAGCCACGCTGGCTCAGGAATTCTGGGAGTTGAAGTCCACCAGTCATAAAAGAGCCACGGTTGCCTACCCCTGGCCTAGGGCGAACATTTCTAGAATGCACAAACCAGCTCCAAAATGTGTATACATTAACAGCCAAAGTAATTTGTTGTTTCGCATTGGAGGAATCTTTTTTTTAAAAAAAGAAGAAAGCGAAGGAAATAATTAATCAGGAATTGTTTAATATGCTCAGTTTCCAGTTAACCGTACGGCATTAAAAACTTGATGATTTATACTGAGTTGCTAATGAAGCCTGGTGTCACGTTGGAAGCCAAAATGAAAGCATGTTAATAAGGAAAATCCCTTGCCCAAATGTTTTAACTTTCTTTCGTGTAGTTACAATTTCTCTTTCAAAGCAAATTTATACTTTCAAAGTGCTGTTCTTTCTTAAGAGCGGGCTTCAAAGCCAGCACACGTCTACGAGGATCACGCTGAAGGGCAGACCGGGCCTTCTAAAGGCGGGAAAAGGGAATGCATTCCCAATTCCCAAGAAAAAAACGATCTGAAATATATCAGGGATAAATACGTAGCCTCTTTTTTTCTACTTATGTAGCCTCCCCCCCCTTTTCATTTACATGTAACGGTTCGCCTTAAAAACTCAGCTGCTTCAAATATATTCAGACCAAGCGCGGCTTAAAAAAACTAAGCGATAGCCCGCATCAACTTTTATAAAGTTTCCTCCAATGTTCTGCATAATCCAGGTGTGCTTTTTTTTTTTTTTGACATTCGAAACTGAATGCAAGCCTGACATCATCATCATCATAATAATAATAATAAAAACCCAGCTTTGCAAAAACAGCTCGTTTGTAATAGAAAAGAACGTCAAAAAGAGGTCCGCGTTTAACATTTTCTTTCTAAAAGCACTTTGGGGCTTATCGTTTAAGGGCCCAAACGATATTCAGGAGCTGACCGTTAAATAAATGAACGTCGGTCTTAAATTCCGGGGAAAATAAAAAAATAGTTAGAAACCAAGATGGCGCCCACTTCAAAGCCACGGACGGGACTGCTTGGTCATCGTAGACGGGGAAGGCTCTTTCGACTTAATCAGTCTTTTGGAGGCCGAAGGGCTCAGGGTCCCGTGTTTTGCCCCAATCCAACGATAGTAACAGTGATTGGTTGAAATCTGGGCCCTGTTCCCTTGAGGGTTGAAATACGGCATCATCACCGGGGGCAGAACTATCTCGACCGGCTTCAAAATCATGACGCGATCGTCGTTCTTGGACTTGGCGGCGTTGCGCTGTTTCTCCAACACTCTTTGCAGGGTGGAGGTGGCGGAGGTGAGGTTATTCTTCGCCATCGCGGGCAGAGATGAATTGGAAAGAGGGTTATTGGCTTTCTTCAAGGCGACGGGCTCGTTGGTTTGGCCCATCACCTGCGAGTTACTGGCAGCCACGCTTGGCACGGCAGAGCCGGTCTCCGTCGTTCCAGATTTCATCTCTCGTTCCAGGAACTCCTGAATCCGAGACTGCATGACGGCCTCTTTGATCGGATTCTTGGACTGGGCGGCCCTGTGCTTCTTCTTCTTCTTCTCTTCTCTCTTGGACGGCTTTGCCAGATCGATCCCGTCCAGCAGGCCTTTGGCTGCGGCGCGGGCCAAAACGTCTTTCACCGACACGGATTCGGATGGATCTCGCTAAACCAAGCAAAGAACACAAATTAGCACAGCCGAACCCTACCAGGGAATTGCTATTGTAATACGGATTGTACCTTTGGGACAACCGTGACCTGGATGAAGCATGATGTCTGTACAGACGTTTAGACATTTAGAGCAGGGGTCCCCAACCCCCGGTCCATGGACCGGTACCGGGCGGCGGCATGCCAGCAACCGGGCCGCACAAACAAGCAAAGCCCCATCCGCGAGATGCAGGCAGCACACAAAACCACATACCCTCCGGTCTGCGGAAAAACCTCTCTCCACGGAACCGGTCCCTGGTGCCCAAAAGGTTGGGGACCTCTGATTTAGAGTACAGGATTTACAAGCTTTTCATTCCAGAAAGTGCAACCACCTGTAATTAGCCCTACAGGACACTGAGTAGCAATGGAAATTCTACGCCATAAATTAAGGCCTCACCTGTACTCAGAAAGGCCACAAGCCCCAGTTAACAAAATCCCCCCAAAAAGATTCCTTTGAGTCTAGATTCGTTTGTCACTTTCACCCCTTTAATTAGGAGCTCTTTTTTTTTAACTGTTGTAGCCTTAACTAAAGAAACGTAAATTTACTCAAAGCCTCACAATTCCACTTGTTTCCATTTCGGCTGCAAATTACTGCTATTTGGAACCCAGAAACGGCTAACAGTAGTGCCCATTTTACTAAGTATTGTAGGGCTAATTGTAGCCGGTTGCATTTTCTGGAATGAAAAGCTTGTTAATTCTGTATTCTAAATGTCTATATAGACATCATGCTTCGTTCCCTTTTCATTTTCTCTCTCTCTCTTTTTTGCAAATCATTATTCAGCAGTTAAAATACAAAACTCCCCAAAAGAAAAGAAAAAAAAATCACAGAAGCAAATAAGCAAACCAAACAAGCGAAATGTTGAAAAAGTGCATTTTTTAAAAAACCCCTTCTACCTGTTAAGTATTTGGCCATTAATATAGGTTAATAATATAGGTTAATAATTTGTAAACAGAATTAGAACTTTGGGGGTGGGGAAAATTCTGGGGTCTGTTTCCCAAAGGGCAGGAAACTAATACTATTATATATTTATCAGTGTTCAACTGGAGAGACTATATTAATATCTGTAAGCATTCCCCTTTCTCGTGAGCCGTAATGAAACTCATTTCGCTTTACCTCTCGGCTTAAGACGGCAATAAAGCAGCTGTTTGAAATATCGGAGGGCTCCAGATGAAAGAAGTTCTGTTCAGAGGTGTTGACTTCCAATTTAGAACACAAAGGAAGAACTGGCGGGCAAAGCCTGAAGCAGATACAAACGCAGGAGATTGAAGGCGTTACGTCAAATAAGCACGGCTCAAATTCACAGTCTCTTCTGTCACGTTCAAAAGCTGCACTAAGAAGCAACTGGGACTACGTTGTTTGGCCACTAAGCAAGCTGAAAACCAAAAGACCTTGTCCAGGGGTAGGCAACCTTGGCTCTTTTATGACTGGTGGACTTCAACTCCCAGAATTCCTGAGCCAGCTTGGCTCAGCTTGGAAACCTCTCCCTTTCCCCTCAGCATGGCTGGCTGAGGAATTCTGGGAGTTGAAGTCCACGAGTCATAAAAGAGCCAAGGTTGCCTATCCCTGGACTAGTCTCTAGAAGTTGTGGGTGCTTCATCACTGGAGGTTTTTAAGAGGAGACTGGACAGCCACTTGTCTCAAATTGTATCGGGTCTCCTGCCTGAGCAGGGGGTTGGACTAGATGACCTCCAGGGTCCCTTCCGACTCGATTTTGATTCTGAACATGCAACCCTTCAAACAGCACCGGCGGACATACTTTTTTTGGGGGGAGAAAAGTAGCTGAAGTGAGTTCCTTACTTGTACGGCTGGGCCTTCGCTCCTTCCGCTCCAGATGCCAAGGCTTTGTTCACCACCGCTTCGTTTTCCTCCGGGTACACCGAGCAGGTGCAGTAGACCAGAGCTTGTACTTTAGCAACTGCCGGGATTCAAATCAGGATTAGTCCAGGAAATCGTCATTCAAAAACCAAGCTTTTGGAGAAACTTCTAAAAACTGGCGCAAATGATACAAACTCGGAAAATCCTTGTCCGCTGGGGACCTTGGCGCTCTCCGAGCTTGGCGGTTCCCTTGAAGACGTTTTATTACCCAACTAGACAACATCATCAGTGCTGGAAGGAAGGATTGTGGAGAGGAAGAGGAGGAGGAGGGGGACCATGGGTTTCCTGGTACTCTCTGAGCTTGGTTGTTTCCTTGCAGACGTTTTATTACTCAACTAGGCAACGTCATCAGTGCTAGAAGGAAGGATTGTGGAGAGGAGGAGGAGGGGGACCATGGGGTTCCCGGTACTCTCCGAGCTTGGTTGTTTCCTTGCAGATGTTTTATTACCCAACTAAGTAGCGTCATCAGTGCAACCTGATGGTGTTACCTAGTTGGGTCATGAAACGCTGCGACGACGATGTATTTTGCTTTCCGTATTTGGGAAATGTGTGTTTTATTATATTTTGGGTTGAGTTGAACTCTTACGTTTCTTAAAGTTGCCAAGGTTGGGAAACATGGATTTACAGCTGGCAATTCAGATGTGTGTCCCTCACACCCACAGTCTGCTAAGATCCCATACCGAAGGCTTCGAGCAGAGAAGAAACAAATCTTGCTTTTGATAAGAGACCGAGAAGGAGCTGGGTCACCGAAACTGGGAAGGGTGTGCTGTTATAGATATACAATTGTACATGTTATGGGACTGAGTTCATGACAAAAAAAACTCACACTGCATCGCGTGGGTCAGCTCTTTCAGCTGCTGTTGAGCAAGGGTGCTTAGTTTGTCTTCGGCGACCGACCCTTGAGAGAGGTCTCTGAGTAACTCTGCATCTAAAGAGGAAATGAAATAAAATGTCTACGCTGCAAGGGGACGTTAGTGGTCAGAAAACGACAATTAACAATCTGCCTTCTCGTTTGAAAATTAACAGGAGCAGCTGGCCTCCAGAAATTGTGGGCGCTCCATCACTGGAGATTTTTAAGAAGAGGCTGGACATTCACAATTCTATTCTCTTCTATTCTCTTCTATTCTAATTTCTATTCTATTCTATTCTAATTTCTATTCTATTCTATTCTATATTCCAATATCTATTCTATTCTATATTCCAATATCTATTCTATATTCCAATATCTATTCTATATTCCAATATCTATTCTATTCTATATTCCAATATCTATTCTATTCTATATTCCAATATCTATTCTATTCTATTCTATATTCCAATATCTATTCTATATTCCAATATCTATTCTATTCTATTCTATTCTATTCTATTCTATTCTATTCTATTCTATTCTATTCTATTCTATATTCCAATATCTATTCTATTCTATATTCCAATATCTATTCTATTCTATTCTATTATTCTATTCTACTATTTTATTCTATTTTATTCTATTCTATTCTACTATTCTATTCTATTCTATTCTATTCTATTCTATTCTATTCTATTCTATTCTATTCTATTCTATTCTATTCTATATTCCAATATCTATTCTATTCTATTCTATTCTATTCCATTCCATTCCATATTTTCTATGCTATTCTATTCTATTCTATTCTAGCAAAGCCTACCAAACATAGTCTTATGTGGTGCTTCCCAAAGTCAGGCATGGTGCTTGAAGATGGTTTATACATTCCAGACTTCACGTGTTTTGGTTCTGCTGTCCCCTAATTATTATGGAACACCTCCAGTTGAGTGTGAGACCATGCCTTGAGTTTGGTTAACTTGGCCAAAATCCAACCACTGGTTTGCTGGAGAAGAAAACAGATGAGGAGGGAGGAGGAGGAGAGATAAGGATGAGGAAGGAGAAGGAGAAGATAAAATAAGGGAGGAGGAGGAGGAGGAGATGAAGAAAGGAGAAGATAGATAAGGAGGAGAGAGAGGAGCAGAAGGAGAAAATAAAGATAAAGAAGAAGAGGAGGAGGAGGAGACAATAGATACGGAGAAGGGGAAAGGAGGAGGAGAAGGTGGGCAAAGAGGATCTAGACAGTTGGCCGGAAATGCAACAGAAAAGAGAATGAGGCAGTCAAAATCCCTCCGGGAAGTTACCTTCGTGCTCCTCCAAAATAAATTCGATGGGATTGCTGACCCCCAGGCCGGAACAGCGAGGCAGGAGCAGGACCACTTTCACTTTCTGCAGCTTGGCGCAAGCGGGCTCAACGTTGGCAAAGTCCTCGTGGAGCAGCTCGACATCTTGGGGAGGGGGAGGGGGAGGAGGAAAAACAGAAGGAAGAGGAGGACGCCCGTGAGATGGGACGGAAGGGGTGCTGTAGCAGAAGACGACGCATCTCGGACCTCCTCCCTTCGTTCGGGTCGCTGCATCACCCCGGAAGTGAATCGTCACTTCAAACTTTCGCGGGGTGTGTGTGTTTAAGGAGCGCTTCCTGGAAGCGCCGGTAGTCCTCGGCTTAGCACCGTCTGCTTAGCGGCCGTTCAGAGTTACGACGGCACCGGAAAAAGCCACTCGTGGCTATATATATATACATATGTATGTATGTATGTATGTATGTATGTAAGTAAGTACCCGGCCACGTGTTGCTGTGGCTCAGTCTGGTTAAATGGAAAAGAAAGAAAAGAGAAAGCGCACGTTTCTAATATGTTTCATTTCACAATGCTTCTGGGTATACAATCTTTTTTGTTGTTCCATTGTCTGTGCAGATATAGAGATTGTCTGGTTTGCCGACTCTAGAACACGCAACATACAATTGTCCGTGTGAGAAGCAATCTGTGTCTAGATCTAAACCGCACAATTCTAAAGATTGGCCCTGAGCTTTGTTGATGGTGATTGCAAACACCAATCGAATTGGGAATTGCAATCTCTTAAACTGAAATGGCAATTTGGAAATCGTAAATGGATCGTAAATCGGAAACGTTGAAATGGAATGGTAAAATCGTAGCGTGTGTTGCTTTTACGTCCAACAGATGGCGCTGTTTTTCAAAAAAAGCATGTTTTTACCTGTCACAGGTGTGACATCTCTATAATAGTAGGTATATAAAAACACGCGTGTATTCGAATGCAATGTTGTGTCAAAATTTCAAAGCAATCGGTAAAGAACTTTCGGAGATTTAAGATTTTGAACAAACGAACATTTACATTTTTATTTATATGGAAGATATATAGATAATAATATATATTTACACAACCACTTTGGCCTTCGGCATCCCTACGGTCACGTGATCCAAGTTCAGGTGCTGGTTTTGTATTTATGATAGCGGCAGGGCTCCCGGGGGGATCACGCGATCCTCCCCCCTTTTGTGACCTTCCGATAGGCAAAGTCAATGGGGGCAAAAGCCAGATTCACTTAACAACCGTGATCCTAAGTTAGCCACTGCGGTGGCAAGAAAGGTCGTAAAGTGTGTGTGTGTGGAGGGGTGAAACACACGTCATGGCCGTCTTGCTTAGCGACAGAAATGTTGGGCTCAATTGGGGTCGTATGTTTGAGGACCACCTGTAAGGCCTTCCATGCTAAGATAAATTTCTGGCTACTCTCTAAATCCCCTTTGCCCTCCTTCTCCCTCCTCCTTACCTGTTGTCTCCTTCTCCTTTTCCTTCTCCTCTTCCCTCTCTTTCTTCATCTTTATCTTCTCCTTCCCCTCTCTCATCCTAATCTATCTTCTCCCTCTTCTTCCTCATCCTTATCTCCTCCTCTTTCGTCCTTGTTTTCTCCTCCTGCTCCTCCTCCCTCCTCACCTATTGTCTCCTTCTCCTTCTCTTCCCTCATCTTTATCTTCTCCTTCTCTTCCCTCATCTTTATCGTCTCCTTCTACTTCCTCATCCTTGTCTCCTCCTCCTCCATCCTTATCTATTTCCTCCTCTGCCTTCTCCATCCTTCTCCATCTTCTCCACCTCCTTCATCCTTACCTATTGTCTTCTTTTCCTTCGCCTCTTCCCTTTCTTCATCTTTATCTTCTCCTTCTCCTCTCTTCTCCTTATCTATTTTCTCCCTCTTCTTCCTCATCCTTGTCTCCTCCTCCTCCTCCTTCATCCTTATCTATTTTCTCCTTCTCCATCCTTCTCCACCTCCTTCATCCTTACCTATTGTCTTCTTTTCCTTCACCTTCACTTCCTTTTCTTCATCTTTATCTTCTTCTCCTCTATTCTCCTTATCTATCTTCTCCCTCTTTTCCCTCTTCTTCCTCCTCCTTGTCTCCTCCTCCTCCTTCATCCTTATCTATTTTCTCCTTCTCCTCTTCCTTCTCCATCCTTCTCTATCATCTTCACCTCCTTCATCCTTATCTATTTTCTCCTTCTCCATCCTTCTCTATCATTTTCACCTCCTTCATCCTTATCTATTTTCTCCTTCTCCTCTTCCTTCTCCATCCTTCTCTATCATCTTCACCTCCTTCATCCTTATTATTTTCTCCTTCTCCTTCTCTTCCCTCTTTCTTCATCTTTATCTTCTCCTTCTCCTCTCTCCTCCTAATCTATCTTCTCCCTCTTCTTCCTCATCCTTGTCTCCTCCTCCTCCATCCTTAAGAGGATGCCACTGATCTTGAACTTACTTTTACACTCCATACGTGCAAAGAGATCCTTCAATTCAGCTTCTCTAGCCGCAGATTTTACTCCGCATACGAATACCCGGGAAGTGTCCTGATTGGTCAGCACCGACATGTGGGCCACAGTGAGCCAGGACCCCATTTGGGCAATTAAAACGTCATCGTCCATATTCAGCAGGGCTTTCACCGAATGTACCGCCAGACTCCGGGAGTTATCCTAAGGGTAGAAACAGAAACACCAGTGTGGGAATTACTCAGCTCGTCAACCGCAGGCCTTGCAATGGGGCAGGCATTGTAGGTGGGGTGACCTGGCCGAGTCAAAACAATGCTTTGGCTGAGAGCAACAGCGCTTAGACTTATATACCGCTCCACAGTGCTTTACAGCCCTCTATAAGAGGTTTACAGAGTCAGTCTCTTGCTCCCCAACAATCTGGGTCCTCATTTTACCGGCCTTGGAAGGATGGAAAGGCTGAGTCAACCTTAGAGCTGGTCAGGATCGAACTGCTAGCAGTGGGCAGAGTTAGCCTGCAATACTGCATTGTATCCACTGCGCCACCCTGGCTCTTACTGTGAGGCACCCATTCCATCTGTTTTTGCAATGTAGATCAGGGATCCCCAACCTGTGGGCCACAGCCCACTACCGGGCCGTGGCCTACTGGCCACCGGGCCACGGGACAGGCTGGCCAGTGTGCACAACCACCCTCACTCACACTAGCATGCACGTTTGCGCATGCACGTGGGGCTAGCGGCAGTGGTGGCTAGTGCCTGCACACATGCACAAACGGAGCCACTAGCGCCATGCAGGCTGTGCGGCCCCTTTGCGCATGCACGCGGGTGCTAGCCGCAGTGGCGGCTAGCGTATGCATGCATGCACAAATGGGGCCGTAAGCACTGTGCTAGCAACGTGTGGGTGCACGCGGTCCCTTTCACGCACGGCCCCGTTCATGCATGTGCGCGCATGCACAAATTTCCCAGCTGCTCCCTTTCCCTCCGGGCCGCCAGCCTGAAAAGACTGGTGACCTCTGATGTAGAAGACCTGTCGCCAGTTTTTGCATTACCCGTATCCATTTGCAAGTGAAGGAGCTGCACAAAATACAAGCCAAGCTAGTTGCTTGTCTACATTGGGGGTGTTCAATCGTGGCAACTTGAAGACTTGTGGACTTCAGCTCCCCAAAATCCCCCCCCCTGCAAAGCCAGCAAGGTCTCAAAGCCGCCAAGGGTGGACATCCCTGCTCTACCGATTTTTGCCGACCGTCACCCTGGAAGGATTCAAACACTCCTTCAAGTAAAGTGCAAACTCTTTCACTTACTTGCAACAGGAGTTTGTGATCGGTGTACAGTTCCGAGATCAGGAGTTTTTCTTTAAGAGAAGACGGGAAAACGAGCCCATCGTCACAGTGCTTATCCGGGCAATAGGTGTAACCATCAAAATCCGAAATGGAGTCTACTTTCGTGAAGCCTTCCTTCTGTAAGAAGCTATGGACTTCTTCAAGACTGTAGGATAAACCACAGCTTATTAACACGGCACATTACGGAAGCGAAACAGATTTTTCTTAAAAAATCGCCTTTAGGTTTGAACGTATAGAGCAGGGCTTTTCAACCTTTTCACTCATTGTACCACTTTTAGGACATGGCAACATCCGAGTACCACCAGTCGCCTAGCAAGGGGTCAAAAACCTGAAACCCCTCCAAAAAAGGAAAAAAGTGATAAAGTACAGGTAGTCCTCGACTTACAACAGTTCGCTTAGTGACTGTTCGAAGTTACAATGGCACTGAAAAAAGTGCCCCCCAAGCCACAGCCGAGCAAGACACCTGCCTGCCCACCCGGCGGTGCTCTTCCTCCTGTCCGAGGTTTTCATTGTTGTGAGCATTTCTGTTGAGGATTGGCAGTGGGGTGGGGGGGTGGGGGGGTGTTTGGTTTTTATTCCCCCCGTCTGCTGGGTGGTTGCACCAGGTTTTGGTCACTTCACATGACCCTGGGACACTGTGACCGTCATAAATATGAATCAGTTGCCAAGCATCTGAATGTAAATCACAAGACCCTGGAGATGCTGCAACATTCCAGCCGATCGGCGCTTCTTCTGGGCTCAGCAGAAGCTCCAGGATCAGTGCTGCTTTCCAGCTGATTGGTGCTTCTTCAGGGCTCAGCAGAAGCACCAGGATCAGCGCCGAGCTTCAGCTGGAGCCTGCGCTGATCCTGGCGCTTCCGCTGAGCCCTGACAGCCCTGCAGCTCCAGCCATCTCTCGCTCAGGCTTGTGCTCAGGGGAGGGGAATTCAGATTTTGGCTTCAACTATGTACGTGCCGAAGCTATGCTACTTGAATAAAAGATTTTTTAAGGTAAACAATGCCTCGAAGTTATTTTGAAGAGTTCCATCTGTCGGAACCATGACAGCAACTTTGAAGACTTGTGGACTTCTGCTCTCAGAATTCCCCAGCCAGCTAGGCTACGTCCACAAGTCTTAAAGTTGCAAAGTGTGGAGGGCCCCTGTGCTAAACTTAGGAGCGTTCTCCGGAAGGATGCGGTTAATTTGATCACCAGCGCATTTAAATCTAAGAGTCACGGTCACCAAACATTGAAAAAAAATCGCACAGGAAAATGGTGGGCAAAAGAAAAAAACAAAAAGTCAATAGACCTCACCTGACTTTCAAGGTGTTCACCCAGGCGTACAGTGGCAGGTTTGAAGCCCTCTGCTCTTGTCTCCGAATTGTTTCTGGCAGGATATGCTCAATGGTTAGAGCATCGTGCTTGATTCGGCATCGGGCTAGGGCGGCGGCGAGCTTGGTCTTAAAACTAGAGATTCCAAAAGGAAGTACATTGGAGGCTCAGAATTCACCCTTAGGGGAACGGGAATTGCAGCCTGCTCAAAAATCAGCATCGAAATTAGGGCGAAGAATCCGGTCGCCAGGAGATAACGGACATTTTTCTCGATATGTAGGCTGCAGTTGATCATGTCAATCCTAGCCGTGATTTTTTTTAAAAAAAAAAAATTATGGACAGTTGGCCAAAGCACAATTGAGAAGAGAATATTTGTAGCTCAGGGTTGAACTGTGGGGTCCTTGGTGCTCTCTGAGCTTGGCTGTTTGCTTGCAGAAATTTCATGACCCAACTAGGGAACATTATCAGTGCTAGGAGGAGGGAAGAGGAGGAGGAGGAGGAGGAAGAGGAGGAGGAGGAGGAAGAAC
>NW_015390297.1:85112-87014 GCF_001527695.2 Protobothrops mucrosquamatus | reverse complement strand
AGAAGAAGAAGAAGAACAACAACAACAACAACAACAACAAAACAACAACAACAACAACAACAACAATAAAACAACCTCAAACTCCACTCTCTTCTAGCACTGAAGAGTTACCTAGCTGGGCAATGGACACAGAGCAAGCCTTTACATTTTCCTTATAAAACTGCTCCATCAGTTGTGTCCCCTGCACGACGCATCTAAAAAAAGGGTCAGATTGAAGAATAATAGGATTCCAGGCCTCTCCTTTTTTTGTGTGCCCAATGGGAAACAAAATTAAGTTTTCACTATCGGCCCTCCACAGAGAAGCCGCGTGCTTTTAGGAGGTCTACCTGCATAGATAACGCTCCACTTCTTGAACTTCTGCTATGCTTTCTTCGTCCTCGGGAACCGAGCGAGCTTCAAACTTCCGGTCCTGAAGGTCGTAGAGCACCACCACCACTAAGCTGGTCAGGTCATCTGACTGCAAGAGGACCACAGTCGCACATCAAGACCCAAAAAAAAATCATCACTATCGTTCAATAATTGTCATTTCCACGCTTTAGATGACCCCAATTCCTTTATCACCATTCCTCCCAAGGTCTAGTATTCAGGATCCGCATCTTATTCTATATAAGTTCTCACCATCTACATCAACAAGTTAATAATGCAATAATAGTATTCTTATTTTCTAATAATTTTCTAATAAGCATATATTTTTAAAATCGTGTATTTCTTTAAGCCCCCCTCCCCAGTACATCTTCACTAAGATTTGCTCGAATCTTGCCGTGATGGAAACGAGTCTAATATTTGGGAAATGAATTCGGTATCTACTCACTATTGACTGCAGTGGGTAAACGCCGCTGTCAATCAACATATATTCCAGCACATCTTGATCTGCAGGAGAGGAAAGGAAAAGATAAGGAGAAGGCATTGCAAACGATCACAAAGTGATCTTGAAGGGATCGGCTGCATTTCAAAAATGTCTTATGGCCTGAAAACAGATACAGCTAGTCCTCTACTTACGACGACGGTTCATCCCAAAATTTCTGCTGCGAAGCAAGGCGGTTGAATTTTGCCCCATTTTACGACCTCCCTTGCCACGGTTGTTAAATGAATCGCTGCCGTTGTTAAATCAGTAGCACGGCGGTGAACCGAATCCGGCTTCCCACTTGACTTTATCAGAAAGGGGATCACATGACCCGGGGACACTGCGACCGTCGTAAGTACACGTCAGTTGCCAAGCGTCTGAATTTTGATCACGTGACCAGCGGATGCTGCAACGGTCGTATAAGTGTGAAAAATGGTCATAAAAGTCACTTTTTTTCCAGTGCCGTTGTAACTTGAAACGGTCACTAAACTCAAGTGTTGTTAAGTTGAGGACTTGGCTGTATTCAAGTTCTTAACCCTATTAGATTGTTCAGAAATTTTGTTTTTTATTTCTACGCTTAGCTAATCCTGAAGTTGCCATTAACGAGCAGAATCAACGCTTGCCAAATGTCTGACTGGACAGGAGGAGAATAATACAGGATTTTATTTGGGATATTTATTTATTTTGGTACCAATTAAGGCCTGCGAGCTCTTCTACATTTGCTTGTAATTATTCACCGTATTTAGAGTACAAGGGAATTTTTTTCCCCACCATCACCTAGCACGCTGAGCTTACAGCCCTAAGATCTCCTGGTAGTCTCCCATCCAATCCTTTTTTTTTTCAATATAAAATTTTATTATTTTCATCATAAAAGAAAAAAAAATACATCACAGATATTACACAATGTTATATCCCATCCCCCCACCCCCCGGACTTCCCAAACCAAACCTAGGCTAATATTCAAATACAAGTAAACAAATATTAATATCTCTAACTCCAAACTCTAAACTTAAACAATCCATCTCCTCCGTATTAATAAAAATTATTCATTTAATTAA
>NW_015390297.1:79355-83175 GCF_001527695.2 Protobothrops mucrosquamatus | reverse complement strand
GGATCGCGGAGAATCCTCGGGGCTCCGGAGGAGTTCTCACCTACATCGTCCATATAGGACGACTCGGGAACTCAACTCCTACCCCGGGCAGCTCACCTATCCCCTTATGCCCAGGGGAAAGGTATCAAGCCGTTTGACAGCTGATGCTGGCTGTCAAACCGGCTTTTACGCGAAACAGGCGGGAGGCAGCAAACAGCTGGGACCGACAAAGTCGCCTGCCACCGGAAGTCCGTCTCCCATCCAATCCTAACCAACTCTAACCCTACATAGTTTTTCCGAGGTCAGCCAAGCTTAGCAAGGTGACACCAGATGCTATCACATATGATAGCCTTACTAGGACGTTATTATTTCCTGCCTCTTAAAGATATGAGTCATCTGTACACAGGGCCAAATCAGAATGAACAGAACAACAGAGGTGGGAGGGACCTTGGAGGTCTTCTAGTCCAACCCCCTGCTCAAGCAGGAGATCCTACACCTTTCTAGACAAATGGCTATCCAGTCTCTTCTTGAAAACCTCCAATGATGGAGCACCCATAACTTCTGGAGGAAAACTGTTCCACTGATTAATTGTCCTCACTGTTAGGTAATTTCTCCTTAATTCCAGGTTGCTTCTCTCCTTGATGAGTTTCCATCCGTTGCTTCTTGTCCTGCCTTCAGGTCCTTTGGAGAACAGCTTGACTCCCTCTTCTTTGGGGCAGCCCCTGAGATATTGGAAGACTGCTATCATGTCCCCCCTGGTCCTTCTCTTCATTAAACTAGACATACCCAATTCCAGCAACCGTTCTTTGTATGTTTTAGCCTCCAGTCCCCTGATCATCTTTGTGGCTCTTCTCTGCACTCCTTCTAAAGCCTCAACATCTTTTTTACAGCATGGCGACCAAAACTGGATGCCGTATTCCAAGTGTGAAGACAGGAATCACAGTTCCTTAAGCTCCCCTTCTGACGTCAGGACAGGTTGTATGTTAAAATCCTGTACTTTTGCTGCCCACTTAATTGTTAGGTTACATTCAATCTCGCCCGTGGAGGGGACGGATTACTGCAAGAAAACAACAGATTCTCCCCTCGCATAGGTGGCCCAATGTTCGGCCGTTTCCATGGACTCAGACTGGAGTTCCTGCGTTTGGGCACACCGATTCAGACATAGCTGTCTCTGTTTTCCAGGTTGCCCAGAGTAACTCTCTCGCCAGCCCACCTTTGCTAATGAGTGACCTTTCCAGGATAAAGAGAACTGGACTTTGGGGGTGGACGGGAAAATGTTCGCAGAGTCTTCCGTAAAGCTTAAAAGATTGAAGTGCCGGGAGATTCAACGATGTTATGTTGGCACGGATTGATGCCAGTTCTTCTCCTTTTTTGGGGGGGGGGGTTAATGTTGTACGTTTTAATGGATGCATTTTGCAGTTTTTAAAATGATTTCATTCGAGCCGTACTGTCGGAAAGATGGGTGGCTATGTAAATATTTAAAATAAACTAGATCAGGGATCCCCAACCTATGGGCCGCGGCCCATTACCCGGCCGTGGTGGCCACTGGGCCGTGGGACAGGCTGGCCAGTGCGAGCACTCACCCCCACAAGCGCTAGCGCCCACGGACCCGTTTGCGCAGGCGCGTGGGGCTAGCGGTGGCGGCTAGCACCTGCACGCATGCACAAATGGAGCCGCTAGCGCCGTGCGCATGGGTGCTAACAGCAGTGGTGACTTGTGCATGCACACATGTGCAAATGGAGCCACTAGCACTGTGCGAGTTGCACAGCCCATTTATGCATGCGTGTGGGTGCTAGCAGTGGCGGCTAGCGCATGCGCAAAGGGGGCCGCTCGCCCCGTGTGGGTGCACACAGCCCCATTCGAGCACGGCCCCGTTCGTGCATGTGCACGCGCAGACAAATTTCCCAGCTGCTCCCTTTCCCTCCGGGCCACCAGCATGAAAAGGTTGGTGACCCTTGGAACTAGATAGTCCTAGACTTACAACAGTTCATTTAGTGACTGTTTGAAGTTACAACAGCACTGAAAAAAGGGACTTATGACTATTCTATTCTATTCTATCCCATTCTATTCTATTCTTATTCCCATTCTATTCTATTCTTATTCCCATTCTATTCTATTCTTATTCCCATTCTATTCTATTCTTATTCCCATTCTATTCCCATTCTATCCCTATCCCTATTCTATTCTATTCTATTTTCATTCCCATATTCTATTCTATTCTATTCTATTCTATTCTATTCTATTCTATTCTATCCTGTAATTCTATTCTATTCTATTCTATTCCACTCCACTCCAATTCTCTATTCTACTCTATTCCATTCAATTCTTATTCCCATTCTATTCTATTCTTATTCCCATTCTATTCTATTCTTATTCCCATTCTATTCCCATCCTATTCCTATTCCTATTCTATTCTAT
Source organism: Protobothrops mucrosquamatus (assembly GCF_001527695.2). Classification (NCBI taxonomy): domain Eukaryota; kingdom Metazoa; phylum Chordata; class Lepidosauria; order Squamata; family Viperidae; genus Protobothrops; species Protobothrops mucrosquamatus. The sequence continues at coordinate 80,778 of NW_015390297.1, read as the reverse complement.
TCTATTCCATTCCAATTCTCTATTCTATTCTATTCTATTCTATTCTATTCTATTCTATATTCTATTCTATTCTATTCTATTCTATTCTATTCCATTCCTCTATTCTTCTATTCTTCTATTCTATTCTATTCTATTCTATTCTATTCCATTCCATTCCATTCCACTCCATTCCATTATTTATGATTACTGTATTTTTTTAATCCTGATTCACATCATTCTGCGTTCTTCATAACAGTATAATTTAATTGCAGACGTTGCATATTGCCTAAAACACTTTTGTTACAACACCACCTCAATACAATATCTGAAAGGTTCACAGGGGCTGCCAGCACCACGCACAGAGCTTTGAAGGCAGAGGTATACATTGGAGGTGGCTTCGGGGCCCGTAGAGACGCGTCCCCCTACTTACATTTCAGAGCGCTGAACGCCAGCTCGTAGGACAAACGCTGGAATTCCTCGTCTTTGAAATCCGGAAGGGATGGCAACGGCCCGGTTCCGTATTTCACCAGGATTTTATCGTGAGGTTTTTCGTTACGGACGCTTTGAAAAATGTGGGCGGCGCTGAGGTACAGGGGGTCCCGGTGCCCGCTCTTCACGACGGCGTCCGTCGAGTTCAGGTCGGAAGGCAGGATTTCGCTGGAAAATATCGTTTCGTGCATGCCAGAAAGCTCGTGCGCTATAGTGTGGTCGGGGGACCCCAAGCTGCTCCTCAGGATTGGCATCGTTCTCGCACTGATGGGTCTCGACGTTGCAGGCGGTGAAATCAGAATCTTAAAAAGGCCCTGCGGAATTACAGAGGAGGCCAAAATAGGCATCACGGGAAACCTCGGGCAGAAATTCACCTTGGGCCTTTTCTTACAGGGGACCCCACAGGATTTTGGTCCTGGCAGTTAACACAGGGATGTGGCGGGATTCCATACCGTACAAGGCACGTACAAAAAGAGAAGGTCAAAGAAGATGAGGCGGGCCCAGAAGAGGATGGAGAAACAACATCGCACTACAACAACATCAGTGAGCAAGGGTTGAGGACACCAGAAGAGCTAAAGCTAGAACTTGTATCTCCCTCGACACCCTAAGAGGTAAAGGAGGAGGAGGAGGAGGAGGAGGAGGAGGAGAAGGAGGAGAAGGAGGAGGACGACGACAACAACAACAACTGTGGGGTCCTTAGTGCTCTTTGAACGGTGGTTTTCTTGCAGATGTTTCATGACCCAACTAGGAAACATCATCAGTGCTAGAAGGGAGTGGGGTGTGCAGATAGGAGGAGGAGGAGGAGGAGGAAGAGGAGGACTGTGGGGTCCTTAGTGCTCTCTGAACTTGGTGGTTTTCTTGCAGATGTTTCATGACCCAACTAGAGAACATCATCAGTGCTAGAAGGGAGTGGGGTGTGCAGATAGGAGGAGGAGGAGGAGGAGGAGGAAGAAGA
>NW_015390297.1:74804-79059 GCF_001527695.2 Protobothrops mucrosquamatus | reverse complement strand
AGGAGGAGGAAGAAGAGGAGGAGGAGGAGGAGGAGGAGGAGGAGGAGGAGGAGGAGGAGGAAGAGGAAGAGGAAGAGGAGGACTGTGGAATCCTTGGTGCTCTCTGAACTTGGTGGTTTTCTTGCAGATGTTTCATGACCCAACTAGGAAACATCATCAGTGCTAGAAGGGAGTGGGGTGTGCAGATAGGAGGAGGACGACGACGACTGTGGGTCCCTAGTGCTCTCTGAACTTGTTTTCTTGCAGACATTTCATGACCCAACTAGGCAACATCATCAGTGCTAGAAGGGAGTGGGGTGTGCAGATAGGAGGAGGAGGAGGACGACGACGACTGTGGGTCCCTAGTGCTCTCTGAACTTGTTTTCTTGCAGACATTTCAGGACCCAACTAGGGAGCATCATCAGTGCTAGAAGGGAGTGGGGTGTCCAGAGAAGAGGACGATGACGAGGTTGTTAACACAGGGAGACTAGACAGCAGAAGTTAATATATCTATTAATTAATGCCGTACTAACTACAGTTTCCAGAATCCCACCCAATCGTCTCTCCTGTAGACCTTATGCATTTGGTCCCGGCCTTCCTCCGGTCAGGTGGAAGAGCAAACAAGAGCGCCTGGCACCCTCAAGGGCAGAAAGAACGAGGAACTGACAGCCACACCTGTGCCAAGAACGCTACAAAAGGCAGAGAGCCAGTACTGAATTCACCTAGAGCCATGCTAATATACAGGCCCCGAAGAAATCGTTCCAACCGAAGAAAGGAAATCAAGCTTTTTTTTTTTTTAAAAAAAGAAAATTAAAAAAAACCCACACGGGTATCCTTTTTCAAATCAGTGCTTTAAGGGTGGAGGTCTGTTCTCCGGGCCTGTGGGTTGGTTTCCGAACGTTTCATTACCAGGCTAGATAATATCTTCAGTGGAGTTTAGGGGGTGTCGGTATTCTTCTGTTGATAAGGGCAAAATGGGATTATAAGAACAAATCTTCGCCCTCGTCCTACGCCCGAGCTACAGATAATAATAATAATAATAATAATAATAATAATAATAATAATAATAATAATAATAATAATAATAATAATAATAACAACAACAACAACAACAACAAATCCAGTCTGAACATCTGGCTGACTGTGCGATGATCCATAATAATAATAATAATGATGATGATGATGATGATGATGATGATATAGAGTTGGAAGGGACCTTGGAGGTCATCTAGTCCAACCCCCTGCTCAGGCAGGAAACCCTATACCATTTCAGACAAATGGCTGTCCAGCCTCTTCTTAAAAACTTCCACTGTTGGAGCATTCACCGCTTCTGGAGGCAAGGAGTTCCACTGGTTAATTGTTCTAATTGTCAGGAAGTTTCTGCTTAGTTCTAGGTTGCTTCTCTCCTTGATTAGTTTCCATCCGTTGCTTCTTGTCCTGCCTTCAGGCGCTTTGGAGAATAGCTTGACTCCCTCTTCTTTGGGGCAGCCCCTGAGATACTGGAACCCTGCTATCATGTCCCCCCCTCGTCCTTCTCTTCGTTAAACTAGACATACCCAATTCCAGCAACTGTTCCTTGTATGTTTTAGCCTCCAGTCCCCTGATCATCTTTGTTGCTCTTCTCTGCACTCTTTCTAGAGTCTCAACATCTTTGCCACCAATCAACTTTCACTCAAGCTTCTGTTGTTGGTGACTAGCAGAACACTATACGCCAATCACTTCCTTGTGCGAAAGGCCAGCCGTGCCTTTGACTCGATCAGACGTGATCAAAACTCCATCGAGAGAGTCAACATCTCCCCGGGAAGATGACAAACGCTGACAAGCACTGCAAATTCGCAACGCGGCGGTGAAAAATGGATTTGAAGGGGCGGCGCCAAAGCTTCCATAAGATCCCTTCCCTACAAACTGGATTTTAAAAGTTCCTTTTTCTGCCTGCCAATCACAAATCACGTCTTTTCATGCCACAGGAAGCGCGTTATGTGCGTAGGATGAAACACACAAATCTGTTTTTATACACCATTATACAACACAGGTGTTTGGGGTGGTCGGATCCCCCGAGGGCCAAGGTTTTCTCTGACTGAATTTTTTCCCGATCGCATAGCACTGCAAATTCTGTTTCCCTCCCATCGGAGAGGGAACAGCCCTGCCTTTTCATCATCAGGGTTGCTGCGGTGGTTTTTGGGAGGGTTTATATGCTATGTTCGAGTGCCTGCATCCGGCTGCGTGATGGGAAAAGGCAAGGATGAGGGGGTTGAAGTGGATGAGAGATGCAAGGGGGAACCCCAGGGGAACCCGGACGAAGACATCCAAGAGCCTCATGATAGTAAACAGAAGGTGAAAGAAGGTGAAACGTCTACATGCGGGTAAAAGAAAGGCAGGTACCGCGCAGGAGCGCATATACCGGGGCCCAGTCACGCGATCACGCAGCCGGATGCAGGCACTTGGTGATCGTATTTATTTCGACATAGTATGGACATACCCAAGAGTCGCATTTTTAGCTCTATTTCTAGCCATATATATATTTTAAAAAAGGGACAAACATTTGCTGAATGTTTTTAACGTTCTCACAAAAACACCGAATGAAAAGGAGATTCTCGGCGCCTGTCATCTATTTCCTCTCCAAACGCCACAAGGCTTTGGAGATAATTCCCCCCCCCCCAATATCAAGATCTCAACTTGTGGACTTCAGTTCCCAGAATCCCCCAGCCAGCCACCACCTCCTGGGAGTTGAAGTCCACAGGTCTTAAAAGTGGCCAAGGCTGGACAACCCTTGCTCTACAGCAGAGGTGTCAAACTCAATTTCATTGAGGGCCGCATCAGCATTGTGGTTGCCCGGGGGGGGCAGGCGGGGGGGGCAGGCTGGGTGCGGCCTACTGGGTGGGCGTGGCCAGCTCTACATGGTTCGCGTAAAGGGTGCCTGTGGGGGCCTGGGCAGGAGTGGGGCAGATCTGAGGGTCTCTGGCAGAAGGGGGGGTGGGACCGGTGCAAGCGCCAAGGCCTGGTCCACTGGAGGAGCCTCACCGTTCCTCTCAGGCCATGTGGGGGGCTGGATGGTGATACGGGCTGCCTGGAGCCCTGGGCAGCAGAGGCCAAACGCCCAGCCTGGCCCTCGAGCATCTGCGGCACCAAGCCCAGCCCCACTACCCCAAGGGGTGTCCAGCTGCACTTACCCCCTCCTCAAGGCTGATGCTGCTGTGCTTGCTCTCCTTAGCCAGGTTGCTCATGATGGGTACGAGGGCAAAGTCAGAGGGAGGCCCATTCCCTCTCCATGGGAGGAGACCCAGCTTTGTATCCAAAGCTTCCTTAGCAATAGGATGGGAGACCCCCAGGATAGGCCAGGAGGAGGGGGCAAGGGGGAGGGTGAAAGGGCAGCAGGGCAGGACTAAGGCAGGACCTCCCTCAGACCCTCCCTCTCCTTCCTTCCTTCCTTCCTTCCTTCCTTCCTTCCTTCCTTCCTTCCTTCCTTCCTTCCTTCCTTCCTTCCTTCCTTCTTTCCTTCCTTCCTTTCCTTCCTTCCTTCCTTCCTTCCTTCCTTCCTTCCTTCCTTCCTAAGTACAGAATGGTGGGAAAATATTTGAGATGAGGGAGGGAGAAAAGCAGGCAAGAAACGCAGCCAGGGCCAGGGCCAAAGCAGCGGGGGCCGTTCCTTCACTGTTTCCAGGATGGCTTTGCGGGCCACACGAAACCACTTCGCCGGCCGCATCCGGCCCCCAGGCCTTGGGTTTGACATGTCTGCTCTGCAGGATTTCTCTCGCCAAATGCAGGAAAAGCAATTGGCCAACTCAAAGAATAATAATAATGCAACTCTTCCAAAAAAAAATGCAACTAAGAAACAGCAAAGGTTTGACACGGGGGAACTGTCCCCTGTCTCTTATTCCGTTCTCCCACCTATTTTGGGAATGCCTGTGGGGGGGGGGGGGAGGAAGGCAGCCAAATTTCACCGATCAAGAACTTTCTTTCGTCCTCCACCTTGATGGCTGCTTTGGAATATCGCCCGGGCATCTCAGGAAAACGTTATCCCATGTTATGACTTATCATGTTTTGTGTTTCATTTCCGTATGCCTTTTTATGGTTTCATTTTTTTTTATTTTTCTCCATACACCATACACCAAAAACTACACAAACATAAATCTTTTCTTCTAACAGAACAGTGCTTTACTGAACAGTATGCCTTTTTTAACTGAAATATGTTGCGGACATGCCATACCCTCAATCTATCAGTAATTAAAAAGTGTGGACCTTTAGCTCTCCACACCTGGTATACCCCCCTCTAAGG
>NW_015390297.1:63810-71509 GCF_001527695.2 Protobothrops mucrosquamatus | reverse complement strand
TTTTTTTTTTTAACAAAGTTTTATTGATTTTTATAATTAAACAACAAATACCAATATGATGCATTTACATACACAAGCAATAAAAATAATCCAAATCAATACATTTTCGGAGACGCTTGGCGGTCCCCGCCTTGCCTCCACCCTCATTCACTTTCCTGTCCTTCCTCCCTCTAATCCCACAACCTCTCCTCCTTCCTCCTTTCCACCTACCTACATCCCCTCTCCCTTCTTAACCGCCTCTTCGAGTGCAGTTTGGGGTGCCAGCCGAGCATCTCCTCTTTTCAATACAGTTATTATTTACCTATAACATATAAATACATCAATTTTTATAATTTCAGTCCCCTAATCCCCTTCCCCCCTCCCCCCCCGACTTCCCAGAGCTGAGTACAGGATTAAGCATATAGTAATCCAAGTTTAACCCAAGCAACCCAATCATACTATAAACAAGTATAAACTTACTTTAACTCTAAGATACAATCACCTTAACTATGAACTATATATGTAAATTATATATAAAAATATTTATAAGTAGCAATAATTAATCAAAAGCTATATGATAATTGTTCATTTCATATTTTCTCTGAATATAATCTATCCATCTTCTCCATACCAAAATAAATTTCTCTTGATATTGATCCTTCAGGTATGCAGATATTTTTGCCATTTCTGCAAAATATTGATGTTGGGTTCTTGATGCACTTTGAGCGTGGGGCTTTTCTTGCTGATGCTTCATGACCCAGCTAGGTAACATCACAGGTGCCAGAAGGCAGTGGTGTTTGTGGAGTGGAGGAAGGAAGAAGAGGATTGTGGGGGTCCTGGGTGCTCTCTGAGCTTGGTTGTGTTCTTGCAGCTGTTTCATGACCCAACTAGGGAACATCATCAGTGCTAGAAGGGAGTGGGATTTGTGGAGAGGAAGAGGAGGAGGAGGAGGAGGAGGACTGCGGAGTCCTTGGTGTTCTCGGACCTTGGTGGTTTTCTTGCAGACATTTCACAACCCAGCTAGGCAACCTTATCAGTGCTAGAAGGGAGTGTGGGGTTTGCTGGCTGTTTACGTATAGTAGATTGCTCAGCTGTTCTAGGTGGGATGCGATTTCCTCCTTGATGGTTCTTTGACTATGCTATGTTTCATCCCTGAGGTTTGTCTAGGGCAGGGGTAGGCAACCTTGGCTCTTTTATGACTCGTGGACTTCAACTCCCAGAATTCCTGAGCCAGCATGGCTCAGCTTGGAAACCTCTCCCTTTTCCCTCAGCGTAGCTGGCTGAGGAATTCTGGGAGTTGAAGTCCATGAGTCATCAAAGAGCCAAGGTTGCCTACCCCTGCTCTAAACTAATAAAGTCTACATTAATTAACATTAATTATGCTTTCATATGTTCCTCTAGGTCAGGGGTAGGCAACCTTGGCTCTTTTATGACTGGTGGACTTCAACTCCCAGAATTCCTGAGCCAGCATGGCTCAGCTTGGAAACCTCTCCCTTTCCCCTCAGCGTGGCTGGCTCAGGAATTCTGGGAGTTGAAGTCCACCAGTCATCAAAGAGCCAAGGTTGCCTACCCCTGGTTTAGGGTTATTTGCTGCTTATCTAGGTGTTGGCAGCTGGAGAGGATGTGTTCCAGTTGTTTGATAGAGTGCACGTAAAGCGGGTTCATCTCTATAGGCCTATTGATAATTGAGTTGTCTGAATGCCATGTTTCCAGGAATTCTCCAGCATTTGGGACTTTGGCTTGATCTAAAACAGGGCTCTTCAAACTTGGCCCTTTGATGACTTGTGGACTTCAACTCCCAGAATTCCTCAGCCAGGCGTGCCTGGCTGAGGAATTCTGGGAGTTGAAGTCCACAAGTCATCAAAGGGCCAAGTTTGAAGAACCCTGATCTAAAATGTTAACAGCCAGTTAAAACTGGCTGAGTCTGTCCATGATTAAGGAGATTTTGTCCTGATGGCTAGTTAGTGTGCATGGATTTGCTCTGCTAGTTTTCTATCCATCTGTCCTTCACAGTGGCTGTTACAGTCCTTACATTGTACATTGTAGATGTCTCCTGTTTTTCTTTTTGTTTTTCCTGCTTCTTTGACTACTAGATCTAGATGTTCTGTTTGATTTTTCTCTGCTCTTTAAGAAGGAACAAATTCTTCAGTTTTGCTCGTCAGGCCCTTTCGGAATTACATTCTTCAAGCTATTTTTCTTCATTCCAAGAACGTCTGTTCAAATCTTCACTGTCTTTCGTGTGATTGCTGTCTGTTTGTATCCTTTGCTAGGGATATTTTTACAGTCCATTCCTCATAATAGTTTCAGAACATTCTGCTTTCAAAATGGAAGCGTCGTCCAGACCCGTTACTGGATCCCCAAACAAATAGGTCTCTAAGTTTTATGTCCACAGGTCAACATCTTACATCCAAGACATTGACATGTGGACTTCAGCGCCTAGAATTCCCCAGCCAGTTATGCTGGCTAGGGAATTCTGGGGGTTGAACTCCACATATCTTAAAATGGTCAAGTTTGAGAAATGCTGATTTAAAGGTAAGTCTCCCCTAGGATGCCCTTTAAGAGGACTCAACACAACATTGCACCAAGTAGCTCAATTTTCTTCCTACTATACAATAGATAGTATTAGAGGCCTCATCACTGAGGGTTGTATCTTATGATTTATGATGAATGTTTTTGTGATTATAATCATGATTTATCACTTGTTGCTTGTATCTACATTGAAAGCTTAAGCACCAGAAACAAATTCCTTGTGTGTCCAATCACACTTGGCCAATAAAGAATTCTATTCTATTCTATTCTATTCTATTCTAGTCTAGTCTAGTCTAGTCTAGTCTAGTCTAGTCTAGTCTATATTCTATTCTCTATTCTCTATTTTCTATTCTATTCTATTCTATTCTATTCTATTCTATTCTATTCTATTCTATTCTATTCTATTCTATTCTATTCTAAGGCAGGACTAGAACTCAGAGTCTCCTGATGATTGGCCCAAAGTCACCCATCTGGCTTTCATGCCTAAAATGGCACTGGAATTCTCCATCTCCCAGTCTCTACTCTTGTGCCTTAAGTACTAGACCAGAGGTAGGCAACCTTGGCTCTTTTATGACTTGTGGACTTCAACTCCCAGAATTCCTGAGCCAGCCACGCTGAGGGGAAAGGGAGAGCCATGCTGGCTCAGGAATTCTGGGAGTTGAAGTCCACCAGTCATAAAAGAGCCAAGGTTGCCTACCCCTGACCTAGAGGAACATATGAAAGCATAAGTAATGTTGATTAATGTAGACTTTATTAATTTAGAGCAGGGGTAGGCAACCTTGGCTCTTTGATGACTGGTGGACTTCAACTCCCAGAATTCCTGAGCCAGCCATGCTGAGGGGAAAGGGAGAGGTTTCCAAGCTGAGCCATGCTGGCTCAGGAATTCTGGGAGTTGAAGTCCACGAGTCATAAAAGAGCCAAGGTTGCCTACCCCTGGCCTAGACCAAACTGGCTCTCATGCCGTATAAGCAAAACTAAATGGAACATGAAAACCACACTCAAATATATTCCATTTCAGATTAGACCTGACCTCTTCACCCCACGCTCAGGGTTTCCACCTATCCAGAGCAGAGGGTGCTTGGATAACTTCGCACGCTCCTAAATCTGCACCTTTGTAGCTTGAAGTAAATCCCACCAAACGTGGCAGGGCATACTGGTTGACAAACATACTGTATATTCTTGAGATCCAACAGCACATTCACTGGGGTTTCACAGGGAGCATTTAAGGAATGGGAAATTAGCTGCTTGAAGAGAGTCACCGAGCTGGCGGAACGTCAAGTCCTCCTGTTTCATTATTTTCTCTTTCGCCAAATCAAAGTCTTTATCGCAGCCCTGAGGACGGTTCATTGGACACGTTTCCCCTAATTTAGCAGTGTTCCAATGTTTGAGGGGGTGCCACAAAGGAGGGGGGGAGTCAACCTATTCTCCAAAGCACCAGAAGAAAGGCAGGACAAGAAGCCACGGATGGGGACTGATCAAGGAGAGAAGCAACCTGGAATTAATGGGGAAACTTCCTAACAGTGAGGACAATTAACCAGTGGAACCGCTTGCCTCTAGAAGTTGTAAATGCTCCATCACTGGAGTTTTTGAAGAAGAGACTGAAATGGTACATGGGGTCTCCTGCTTGAGCAGGGGGCTGGACTAGAAGACCTCCACGGTCCCTTCCCGCTCTATTCGGATTGAATAACGGCATACAAATAATGCTGGAACAAACTCTTCTTTAAGAATGGATGGGACAGAATTAACTCACATGCTTGGCCATTAATCTCGCCTTTGGTAATGTACTGTTTCACCCACTGGAGTTAATTACGGCGGTATCTAAGGGTAACTGAATGCTAGCTCTTGTTCTAAGCGGTGGATCAGGCACTTTTGTGCAATGTTCTTACTAGTGTACACACCTCTCCTGCCAAGAAGGAACTTAGAGGTGGGAGCCAAAATTTGGGGCCGCTGAGAAACAAAAGCAACTGTTCAAAAAAAAAAACCAAGACCAACCAACCTGTTGGCAGCAAGTTAAACGAATTATAAATCACAGAGGTAGGATGGGGAATGTTGGCTTTTGACGTATATCATTAAAAAGGACCAGGATATGCAGAGCTTCAACTGGTACTTCAGAGAACTAATTTGAGCTTCGTTTAGTAAGCATAAAAACTGAACGAAGAAGAATGCCCAGAGTGTGGCCACTTTTAATTAAGGAAGAGAAATCAAAATCAAGTCCATCTGCATATGGCTTCCATCGCGGGTTACAACTGTGACGGGAAATGTCCGATGGCTTTAAATATAACATTGGTATTTAAAGGGGGGAGGTTTTGGCTTTGCTTATAAGCAGGTTATCGACGAAAAGCCCCTGAGATTTCATGATGGGGGGGTATGGGAAAGATCCAAGTTTGTGTTAATTGCTCCAAAAAAGAAGGAGTAGGAAGAAGGGAGGAGGGAGGAGGAAGGAGCAGGGAAGAAGGGAAGAGAAGGAATAGGAAGAAGGGAGGAGCAGGAGGAGCAGGAAGAAGGGAGGAGAAGAAGTAGGAAGAAAGGATGGAGGAGGAGAAGAAGAAAGAGAAGGTGGTGGAAAAGGAGGAGGAGAAGGAGGACGAATAGGAGAAGGAGGAGGAGAAGGAGAAGGAAAAGGAGGAAGAGAAGGAGGAGGAGGAGGAGGAAAGAGGAGGAAGGAGCAGGAAGAAGGGAGAAGTAGGAAGAAAGGATGGAGATGGAGGAGGAGGAGAAGGAGAAGGAGAAGGTGGTGGAAAAGGAGGAGGAGAAGGAGGACAAGAAGGAGGAGGAAGAGGAGAAGGAAAAGGAGGAAGAGGTGAAGGAAAAGGAGGAAGAAGAGGAGGAGGAGAAGGAAGAGGAGAAGGAGAAGGAGGAGAAGAAGAAGAAGAAGAAGAAGAAGAAGAAGAAGAAGAAGAAGAAGAAGAAGAAGAAGAAGAAGAAGAAGAAGAAGAAGAAGAAGAAGAAGAGGAGGAGGAGGAGGAAGAGGAGGAGGAGGAGGGGGGAGGAAGAGGAGGAGGAGGAGGAGGAGAGGAAAAAGAAGGAGGAGGAGGAGGAAGGAGGAGGAGAAGAGGAGGAAGAAGAAGAAGAAGAAGAAGAAGAAGAAGAAGAAGAAGAAGAAGAAGAAGAAGAAGAAGAAGAAGAAGAAGAAGAAGAAGAAGAAGAAGAGGAGGAGGAGGAGGAGGAGGAGGAGGAGGAGGAGGGGGAGGAGGCAGCTGAGACCCAAATCATAATGGGATAAAAGTAATTTTTAAGCCAGCAATATTCCACCTAGCTGGGTCATCTTTGATCTTGGTGGTATGATCAAGATTGTGGTTGTGAACTGAGGTGTGTTTGTTTCTAGAGCACCTCAATCATGGAGTCTCACTGGGTGACTCTGAATATTGTTTTCTCCACCCCCTTGCTCGTTCAGGATTTTTTAATCCCTGGGCCTAGTTAGACACTTTTGAAAACTTAGAACGGAGATACTTTTTCTCTTCCTTTTTTTTCCTTCCCCCAATAATAAAACGATCGTAGAGATCAACATCCCAGGAAACAGACGAGGTATGGAATTAACTACCAAGGTCTCCTNAAGAAGAAGAAGAGGAAGAAGAAGAAGGAGGAGGAGGAGGAGGAGGAGGAGGAGGAGAGGAAAAAGGAGGAAGAAGAAGAAGAAGAAGAAGAGGAGGAGGACTAGGAGGAGGAAGGAGGAGGAGAAGAAGAAGAGGAAGAAGAAGAGGAGGAGGAGGAAGGAAGAGGAGGAGGAGAAGAAGAAGAAGAGGAAGAACAAGAAGAAGAAGGAGGAGGAGGCGGAAGAAGGAGGAGGAGGAGGAGGAGGAGGAGAAGAAGACGAAGAGGAAGAAGAAGGAGGAGGAGAAGAAGAAGACGAAGAGGAAGAAGAAGGAGGAGGAGGAGGAAGAAGAAGAAGAAGAAGAAGAAGAAGAAGGAGGAGGAGGAGGAGGAGGAGGAGGAGGAGGAGGAAGAAGAAGAAGAAGAAGAAGAAGAAGAAGAAGAAGAAGAAGAAGAAGAAGAAGGAGGAGGAGGAGGAGGAGGAGGAGAAGAAGAAGACGAGGAAGAGGAAGAAGAAGAACAAGAAGAAGGAGGAGGAGGAGGAGGACTGAATTTGAAAAGCTTTCCCGTCATCTACCTCGCTTTCAACAAGGAACGCATTGTCCCGTTTCCTATTTTCACATGCAAATTTTTTTCCCCCTAGATATCTATATCTATAGCACTGGGCTACTTTTTTGGTAAATAAATTCGATTGCTTGGTCAATACTTATTTAAGGAACCTCTTTGTTGGCCTGTAGACCGAATTGGCTGCTGTACAAACGTTTTGTGCTGGGCTTCTGAGAAGCCAAGGAGAAAGGCTGAACTTTGAAAACGAATCCAGTTCACAGTCTGCTTTGCCTAACGCTGTGTTTATATAATCTCCTCGATTGACATTACTTATAACAGCTCTCTCCACCTCTGAGCGGGTGACTCCTGGTGGCGTGCAGCATGAAAAACAGCCACAATTCCACCACGGCAACCCACGGGGTTAGAGGTTAAAACCATCATCCCAATCTACAGGCAGCCCACGACTTACCGCCGTTTATTTTGTGACCGTTCAAAGTTAAAACGGCACCGAGAAAAGTGATTCGCTTCCCTAACTTCACAACTGCAGGGATTCACTGAACAACGGTGGCAAGGGGGGGGGTTGTACAACGGGGTACAATTCACTGGGTCCGAAGTGATCCGAAGTCGAGGGCCACCTGTATGGAGGAATCAGCCAATTGGCACCCTGCGCAGCCAGATGGGGGAGGGAGCGATGCGATGATGGACAGGCGGCCTGTGTAACTGCTACAGCCGCTTCCTCCCGCTAATAGGAAACCCGACTGTTTTCACCTTAGTTAGTGTAATAAGATATTTTATCAAAAGACGGTCACCATGCCTACTCAGCAGGGTCCCCGTTTGATGTCTGCTCCCTAGGGAGACCAGGGGCTTGTGAAAAAAGGAAGGTTATTATATAAATTATCATCCATCCCTAAGAATTTGACAGTTTTTCTTTCTCCGTTCCAAAAAAAAGAAAGAAAGAAGGGGTGGGGGGAAAGGCAGCACCCTACATCGCTTCCTCAGCGCCAACATTTCACACAAAAAAGGCATTGTTTGTGAAAAAGAGACCAACACTCTTTCTTCTCCCTCTCTCTCTCCCTCTCTCTCTCTCTCTCTCTCTCTCTCTCTCTCTCTCTCT
>NW_015390297.1:57481-62637 GCF_001527695.2 Protobothrops mucrosquamatus | reverse complement strand
TTATCTTTCAAGGTGTTCCCAAATGTGTACATTTTTTTCCCCCAGTCCCTTTCCAACATAATCAGTGACAATAGGGGGTCTTTGGTGCTCCCCGAGCTTGGTGGTTCTCTTACACATGTTTCATTACCCAAGGAGGTAACATCATCAGGGTTAGAAGGGAGTGGGATTTGCAGAGAGGAGGAGGAGGAGGAGGAGGAGGAGGAGGAGGAGGAGGAGTGTGTAGTCTCTGGTATTCTCTGAATTTTGTTTTTTTCTTGCAGTGGTTTTATTACCCAGCCAGGTAACATCAGTGTTAGAAGGGAATGGAGTTTGCAGGGAGGAGGAGGAGGAGGAGGAGGAGGAGGAGGAGGAGGAGGAGGAGGAGGACGACTGTGGAGTCCTTAGTGCTCTCTGAGCTTGGTTGTAGAACTGCAGTATAGCAGTCAAAAACACCAAGGTGCATCAATGTATGTCTGGTATTTTATATATATAAAAATACCAGACAGTTAATAGAAATTCATGTTCTATTATTCACATTTCCCTCCAAGCAAACACATGTAGTATGGTGTTATAAAAGGAGGGTGTTGTTTTTTTTTTACCATAGAACAGTTCCAAATTTACTGTCAGCTTGCTTTTCTTGTGATATATATATATATATCAGAGTTAATTTGTTCAGAAGCAAATTAGCAGCCAGGAGGGTGGAATGCAACATTAACAGCCTGAAGGATGCCAGCATCTACATCATTAGTGTTAATGCAAATCAGTGTAAAATTGTTTTATTTTTTTATTTTTTATTTTTTAAAAAAACAACCAGTTGTTTTAATTTGCCCTGGAAATCAAGATTGACAGCTCTTAAAGGCACTTTTTCAGCCGGTGAAAGGTGTGGCCGAGAAGATGGAGCTTCCTACAGCCTGAAGCTAAGCTATATTTCTTAGGATCTAGGAAGAGTAATGTGAGAGATTCAAGGAAGTACTTACGCAGGAGTAATATTTCTGGTTTAGCAACAGACTCCAAGACATTCCTCTCTGGGAACGGATTTATTCATCTGTTAAGTGAGTTTGGCCCCATTTTACGACTTTTCTTCCCACCGTTCTTAAGCGAATCACTGCAGTTGTTAAGCTAGTGACATGGTTGTTAAGAGAGACTGGCTTCCCCCCTTGACTTTGCTGGTCAAAAGGTCACAAAAGCGGACGCTGCATCCATCACATGTACTAGTCAGTTGCCAAACGTCCGACTTTGGATCATGTGGCCACACAGGGAATGCTGCAATGGTCGAAAGTGTGAAAAACGGTTATAAATCGCTTTTCCAGTGCCGTTGTAACTCTATAAGTTGTTCTGTTATCCTAATAATTTGCACCTAAATTGCGTGCCGCTATGATAATAATAATAATAATAATAGTAGTAGTAATAGTAATGATGATAATAATAATAATAACAATAACAACAACAACAACAACAACAAAACAACAACAACAACAACAATAATAATAATAATAATAATAATAATAATAATAATAATAATAATAATAATAATAATAATAATAATAATAATAAAGTTGGAAGGGACCTTGGAGGTCATCAAGTCCAACCCCCTGCTCAGGCAGGAAACCCTACACCATTCGGACAAATGGCTGTCCAGTCTCTTCTTAAAAACTTCCAGTGTTGGAGCATTCACCGCTTCTGGAGGCAGGTTGTTTCACTGGTTAGTTGTTCTAACTGTCAGGAAGTTTCTCCTTAGTTCCAGGTTGCTTCTCTCCTTGGTTAGTTTCCATCTGTTGCTTCTTGTCCTGCTTTCAGGCGCCTTGGAGAATAGCTTGACTCCCTCTTCTTTGGGGCAGCCCCTGAGATATTGGAACACTGCTATCATGTCCCCCCTCGTCCTTCTCTTCATTAAACTAGACAGACCCAATTCCAGCAACCGTTCCTCATATGTTTTAGCCTCCAGTCCCCTGATCATCTTTGTTGCTCTTCTCTGCACTCTTTCTAGAGTCTCAGCATCTTTTTTACATGGTGGTGACCAAAACTGGATGCAGTATTCCAAGTGTGGCCTTACCAAGGCATTATAAAATGGTATTAATACTTCACGTGATCTTGATTCTATCCCTCTGTTAATGCAGCCTAGCACTGTGTTGGCTTTTTTGGCAGCTGTAGCACACTGCTGGCTCATATTTAAGTGATTGTCCACTAGGACTCCGAGATCCCTCTCACAGTTACTACTATTGAGCAAGTTACCCCCTATACTATACCTGTACATTTGGTTTTTCTTGCCTAAATGTAGAACCTTATTGAATTTCATTGTTAGATAGCGCCCAGTGTTCGAGTCTGTCCAGGTCCTCCTGTATTCTAAGCCTGTCTTCTGGAGTGTTGGCTATTCCTGCCAGCTTGGTGTCATCCGCAAATTTGATGAGTTCCCCATCTATCCCCTCGTCCAGATCGTTGATGAAGATGTTGAAGAGCACTGGGCCCAGAACAGAGCCCTGGGGCACCCCACTACACACTTTCCTCCATGTAGATGCGGTTCCATTGAGGACCACTCACTGAGTACGGCCGGTCAGCCAGCTACGGATCCATCTGGTGGTGATGCTGTCTAACCCACATTCATCTATCTATGATGATGTAACTCATCAACATATATTATGAAATTACATTACAGAATGAAAAATGTACAGTCCAGCTAGAGTTACTTGACATTTGGTCAAAGGAAGACATACCCTTTGCTCAGCAGGCATAGCCTTAAATCCGAATATTATCCATCTTTTTGACTGTTGTTCTTCTTGGGAGGGATTGTTTTCACAACAATACTCATGAGGATCTCTTGGGGGTCACCAGAAGAAGCTCAGCTTGATCTGAGGCAAGTTTGGTCTTGAATCCTTAATCAAAACATCTGGACCTTCCAAAGTTGTGTTGAACAGAACGAGGGCACACGTACCCACAAACAATGAAAGATAAGTGATGTTTCCTCAAAGTTCAGATCCTGAGGTTTTCATGGACACATCCGACAGCTCATGAAACACGGGACAATTCTTAAATGAATAATAATAATAATAATAATAATAATAATAATAATAATAATAATAATAATAATAATAATAATAATAATAATAATAATAAAGTTGGAAGGGACCTTGGAGGTCATCGAGTCCAACCCCCTGCCCAGGCAGGAACCTACACCATTTCAGACAAACGGCTGTCCAGTCTCTTCTTAAAAACTTCCAGTGTTGGAGCATTTACCACTTCTGGACCAGATTCCTGATTTTTTTTGCCACTCTCTCCTAGGTTTTGAATAAACTATTGTCTACGTAGCCCTAAAGATGCTTTTTCAAAATCAACTCCCTTGATTTTTTTCCCCTTTGAAAATGTTTCGCTTTTCACCCAAGAAGCTTCTTCCGTTCAGAACGGAAGAAGCCTCAGAACCAAAAAAGCTTCTTAGATGAGAAATGAAATGTTTTCAAAGTAAAAAAAAAACAAAAAAACAAGAAAGTCCAGTTGCCCTTTGGCCAAATCACCTTGACTTGAATGATTGAGACTCTTCATAGACATTTACTTTCTACATAAATAATGAGTAGTTGCAAGATATTGGTCTGTGGAGCTATTTGTCAATCAAGAGGCAACCTGCGACAGAGGCAGAGACGGTGCTAAGCTCTTGTTTGGCATCGTCATGAATTGAATCTGAAAATAATCTAGGGATTTGTCCTCGGGTTTTAATCTAGGCTTGTTCGGTCTTCGCTCCCAGAAGAATTTGCCTACCAGGTTTATACTTTGCTGGTGCCTCCGAAATTCTAGATAAGCCTCTTTACACTCTAGCTCCTTGAGCGATTAAATTGAGTGGTGAGATTTGTCTCAAAATTTCCCTTCGGTTAGGATTATATTAGCCAGCCTCGCTGTGAACTCGGAGCCCCAGGTGAAGGCTTTGGACACGAGGAACACTGAATGGGTTTAGACAGCTTAACATTCTGCCAGCCACAGTTCATCTCTCCAGGACGCTAAATCAAATCCTGAAAAAGTTGGATGGAAAGCTAGAGCGAAAGGAATTGTTGCCAAGTTTTGTAAAGTTTGGGCTGCCAACATTGCTTCCTCTTTGGAAGCTATCAGAAATTGCTTTTGGGAGAAACCGGCTTTCGTTGGCATTCGTTTGTGCAGATATAAACCATGATTGTGGGAGGCCACTCGTACCGCCAATTGAAATACTCAGTCGGACACAACAAGCTTACCTGTGGTTTCCCTGTAAATTATCAGCTCAAGTTTCTGGAACCATATTGGCACCACAAATGATCTAGGGCAGGGGGTCTTCAAACTTGGCCCTTTGATGACTTGTGGGACTTCAACTTCCCAGAATTCCTCAGGCAGCGTAAAAACAGTTGTGATGCCTTTAACAGCCATAACATGTTATCCTTATGGCTGTAGCGAATGTAGCCGGCTAGCCATTTTGTTGTTGTTGTTAGTTGCGAAGTCAAGTCTGACTCATTGCGACCCCATGGACCACGTTCCTCCAGACCTTCCTGTCCTCTGCCATCTTCTGGAGTCCATTTAAGCTCACGCCTCCTGCTTCAGTGACTCCATCCAGCCACCTCATTCTCTGTCGTCCCCTTCTTCTCTTGCCCTCCATCTTTCCCAGCATCAGGCTCTTCTCCAGGGAGTCCTTCCTTCTCATTAGGTGGCCAAAGGACTTGAGTTTCAACTTCAGGATCTGGCCTTCTAAAGAGCAGTCAGGGTTGATCTCCTCTAGGACTGACCGGTTGGATCGCCTTGCAGTCCAGGGGACTCGCAGGAGTCTTCTCCAGCACCAGAGTTCAAAGGCCTCCATTCTTTGGCGCTCGGCCTTTCTTGTGGTCCAACTTTCACATCCAAACATTGCAACTGGGAAAATGCACCTTTAATAAATTGTATTATAAAGCAGGGAGAACTGAGTAATCAGCTGCAACCGGTGTAAAAATGGCAAACTAGTTTTTCTAGGAGACGTGGGTCTGGCTGGGAGTCGCTCAGGAGAACCTTAGGAATAGTAACAACCGCCCAATAATTGCATTGTGGCGACAACCGTTTGCAGTAAAATAAAAACATTACACACCTGCTAAAACATCTCCTATTCTTCTGCTTTCAGAGAGCTGATCTTTAAAAACAACACGTCGAAAGGAAGTTTATCCATATGCCAAATAATCATTTTTATTTTATTTTTTATT